>NW_024609361.1:0-148059 GCF_018296145.1 Oncorhynchus tshawytscha | reverse complement strand
CTGGTAGTTCTCAGGCCAGCATTGTTGAACAGTCGGGTGTCATCCCAATCTCTTCCTACAGTTCCAAATCGCACTACAAGAATGGCAGAACTGGAGTCTCCCAAATCGGCTACTATAATGGATTCATCCTCTAGAAGCTCTAATGGTGAGTATTGTTTTTGACATTGATTACTTAACATTCTGTGTTGCTGACATTGTTTGCATTTCTTTCTGCTTTTTAGACCGGGAAGTTGCTGGTGCTCTTGCTACTCTAGTGTGATGGAATCAATAAACAATTTTACTTTAAAAATGCCTTGTTTCTTTGAAATGTTGCATGTCCATTGCTTGCAGTCCGTAGTAAAAATGACTACTGTTCAGTTAATTCTTTGGTTTTCTCATCTTTTACCTTTGCTACTGATTCAAAATAAAAGCTTGGATCTACATAAGAGCATTTGATGGGGTGAGTTGTCAGACATCCCTCATATATTCATACTTTAGATGTAGGCATGCGTTGTCTATATTGAGACTGTCAGACAAATCCCTGATTAAGAGCTCTGGGGAAGTGTACTAAAATGTCTGAAGCATTGAAGGTCCCTAAGAATAGTGGCTTCCATCGTTTATAAATGGAAGAGCTTTGGAACCACCAAGAATCTTCCTAGAGCTGGCCGCCGGGCCAAACTGAGCAATCTGGGGAGAAGGGCCTTGGTCAGGGAGGTGATCAAGAACCCGATTGTCACTCTGACAGAGCTCTTGAGTCCCATCTCTGCAGCACTCCACCAATCAGGGCTTTATGGTAGTGTGGAGAGGTGGAAGCCTCTCCGTAAAAAGCACATCACAGCCGGCTTGGAGTTTGCCTAAAGACTCTAAAACCATAAACAAGATTCTCTGGTATGATTAAACCAATGAACTCTTTGGCTTGAATGGCAAGCGTCACGTCTGGAGGAAACCTGGCACCATTGAGTGGCCCAGCCATAGCTCGGTCTTAAACCCGATCAAACATCTCTGGAGAGACCTGAAAATAGCTGTCCAGCAAAGCTCCACATCACACCTGACAGAGCTTGAGAGGATCTGCAGAGAGGCATGGTAGAAACTTTCAATTCTATATCACGCAAATGAAACCTAGAGTTCAGTTTATATAGCCATGGGGGAATGGAAACAGTTGTATGCATTTGGTTGTGAAGACCTTAGATTACATGTAAAAAAATGACAAAAGGAATACTAAAGCCATCTTGCCTATGCTGCTCTGTACCATCACTCATTCATATATCCTTATGTACATATTCTTTATCCCCTTACACTGTATAAGACAGTAGTTTTGGAATTGTTAGATTACTTGTCAGAACTAGAAGCACAAGCATTTCGCTACACTCGCATTAACATCTGCTAACCATGTGTATGTGACAAATAAAATTTGATTTGATTTGATTTTGACCTGTATGCAGATGATACCGTTGTGTACTCAATTGACCCGCCCTGCTGATCAGGATCTATGTGATTTACATTAGGCTTTCATTATTTTGCAGAACACCTTTATTGACCTTAAATTATTATTGAATTCATGGAAAACTAAGTGTATGTTTTCTAGAGTACACAAAAATGATTCTAATGATTGAAGTGTACGTACCTGGTACGGTGTATCAGTATATACGTTAAGTTGTCTTTTTGAAAAACAAATTGATGAATTCATAAAGATGCTGAAAATAAAAGGGGCTTCTTCTATAGAAATAGGTCTGGCCTCTCGCTTAAAATAGTACAAACCAGATAATTCAATCAATGTTCTTACTGGTCCTAGACTATTGCAAAATCATCTACATGAATGCAGCTGCCACTTCATTAAAGCCTAGAGCACTTTGTTTTATTATGGGTACAGGTTCAGTACACATCCCTGCATTCTCTATCATAAAGTAGGCTGACCCTCTGAGGTCACGTAGGTCAATTCGTTGCTCTCTTTGCCTTTATAAAGCTCTTTTACACACTGTAAACTCCCTCTGTAGCTAACATCTACAATAACCATTAGATGTACGAGTCAGGGTTATCATACACATTCTCATGGATTGCTAACTCCTTTGGTCTGTACAGAGTTCAGTAAATCAGCTCTTTGCCCCTTACTTGTGGAATAATCTCCAAGCTTCTCTAAACATGGATGTTTTGGTGTCTCTAGTTTAATTCAGACTGCTGAATGAGGCCTGTTACAACTTACTTACAAAACCTTTAAAGGCGTTTGTGAAACCATTCAGTCATGGATGTATGTAAACATATTTAATACATATTGCTTGTTACAGAAGACTACTGTTGTACATTGAATAGCCATTCATCACTGTTACACCTTCTTGATGTGATCGTTCTCTATGTCTGGACATGTTTATAATCCACATAGTGTGAATAGGTGTTCCCAAGATTTTATTAATCAAATCAAATCAAATGTATTTATATAGCCCTTTGTACATCAGCTGATATCTCAAAGTGCTGTACAGAAACCCAGCCTAAAACCCCAAACAGCAAGCAATGCAGGTGTAGAAGCACGGTGGCTAGGAAAAACTCCCTAGAAAGGCCAAAACCTAGGAAGAAACCTAGAGAGGAACCAGGCTATGTGGGGTGGCCAGTCCTCTTCTGGCTTCGCCGGGTGGAGATTATAACAGAACATGCCCAAGATGTTCAAATGTTCATAAATGACCAGCATGGTCCAATAATAAGGCAGAACAGTTGAAACTGGAGCAGCACCACGGCCAGGTGGACTGGGGACAGCAAGGAGTCATCATGTCAGGTAGTCCTGAGGCATGGTCCTAGGGCTCAGGTCCTCCGAGAGAGAGAAAGAAAGAGAGAAAGAGAGAATTAGAGAGAGTACACTTAAATTCACACAGGACACCGAATAGGATAGGAGAAGTACTCCAGATATAACAAACTGACCCTAGCCCCCCGACACAAACTACTGCAGCATAAATACTGGAGGCTGAGACAGGAGGGGTCAGGAGACACTGTGGCCCCATCCGAGGACTCCCCCCGGACAGGGCCAAACAAGAAGGATATAACCCCACCCACTTTGCCAAAGCACAGCCCCCACACCACTAGAGGGATATCTCAGGCAGATATCTCAGGCAGAGACAGCAAGGGCGGTTCGTTGCTCCAGAGCCTTTCCGTTCACCTTCCCACTCCTGGGCCAGACTACATTCAATCATATGACCCACTGAAGAGATGAGTCTTCAGTAAAGACTTAAAGGTTGAGACCGAGTTTGCGTCTCTGACATGGGTAGGCAGACCGTTCCATAAAAATGGAGCTCTATAGGAGAAAGCCCTGCCTCCAGCTGTTTGCATAGAAATTCTAGGGACAATTAGGAGGCCTGCGTCTTGTGACCGTAGCGTACGTGTAGGTATGTACGGCAGGACCAAATCAGAGAGATAGGTAGGAGCAAGCCCATGTAATGCTTTTTTAGGTTAGCAGTAAAACCTTGAAATCAACCCTTGCTTTGACAGGAAGCCAGTGTCGGGAGGCTAGCACTGGAGTAATATGATCAAATCTGTTGGTTCTAGTCAGGATTCTAGCAGCCGTGTTTAGCACTAACTGAAGTTTATTTAATGCTTTATCCGGGTATCCGGAGAGTAGAGCATTGCAGTAGTCTAACCATGACAAAAGCATGGATACATTTTTCTGCATCATTTTTGGACAGAAAGTTTCTGATTTTTGCAATGTTACGTAGATGGAAAAAAGCTGTCCTTGAAATGGTCTTGATATGTTCTTCAAAAGAGAGATCAGGGTCCAGAGTAACGCCGAGGTCCTTCACAGTTTTATTTGAGACGACTGTACAACCATTAAGATTAATTGTCAGATTCAAATGAAGATCTCTTTGTTTCTTGGGACCTAGAACAAGCATGTCTGTTTTGTCTGAGTTTAAAAGTAGAACGTTGCAGCCATCCACTTCCTTATGTCTGAAACAACGACGAGACGGCCTACAGGGAGGAGGTGAGGGCCCTCGGAGTGTGGTGTCAGGAAAATAACCTCACACTCAACGTCAACAAAACTAAGGAGATGATTGTGGACTTCAGGAAACAGCAGAGGGAACACCCCCCCATCCACATCGATGGAACAGTAGTGGAGAGGGTAGCAAGTTTTAAGTTCCTCGGCATACACATCACAGACAAACTGAATTGGTCCACTCACACAGACAGCATCGTGAGGAAGGCGCAGCAGCGCCTCTTCAACCTCAGGAGGCTGAAGAAATTCGGCTTGTCACCAAAAGCACTCACAAACTTCTACAGATGCACAATCGAGAGCATCCTGGCGGGCTGTATCACCGCCTGGTATGGCAACTGCACCGCCCTCAACCGTAAGGCTCTCCAGAGGGTAGTGAGGTCTGCACAACGCATCACCGGGGGCAAACTACCTGCCCTCCAGGACACCTACACCACCCGATGCTACAGGAAGGCCATAAAGATCATCAAGGACATCAACCACCCGAGCCACTGCCTGTTCACCCCGCTGTCATCCAGAAGGCGAGGTCAGTACAGGTGCATCAAAGCTGGGACCCAGAGACTGAAAAACAGCTTCTATCTCAAGGCCATCAGACTGTTAAACAGCCACCACTAACATTGAGTGGCTACTGCCAACACACTGTCAATGACACTGACTCTACTCCAGCCACTTTAATCATGGGAATTGATGGGAAATGATGTAAATATATCACTAGCCACTTTAAACAATGCTACCTTATATAATGTTACTTACCCTACATTGTTCATCTCATATGCATACGTTGATACTGTACTCTATATCATCGACTGCATCCTTATGTAATACATGTATCACTAGCCACTTTAACTATGCCACTTGGTTTACATACTGTATATACTGTACTCGATACCATCTACTGTATCTTGCCTATGCTGCTCTGTACCATCACTCATTCATATATCCTTATGTACATATTCTTTATCCCCTTACACTGTGTATAAGACAGTAGTTTTTTTGGAATTGTTAGTTAGATTACTTGTTCGTTATTACTGCATTGTCGGAACTAGAAGCACAAGCATTTCGCTACACTCGCATTAACATCTGCTAACCATGTGTATGTGACAAATAAAATTTGATTTGATTTGATTTGATTTCTAGCGAGGGCAATTTTGGGGCTTCACCATGTTTCATTGAAATGTACAGCTGTGTGTCATCCGCATAGCAGTGAAAGTTAATGGCTTAAGGATAGGGGGCGGTATTTCCCCTTTGGATGAATTGCGTGCCCATAGTAAACTGCATAAAAATCTGTCCTAAATTGCAAATATATGCATATTATTATTATTATTGGATAGAAAACACTGAAGCTTCTAAAACCGTTTGAATTATGTCTGTGAGTATAACAGAACTCACAGGGCAGGCAATCTTCCAAACTAGTTTTGGAATCCTGAAAGTTGGGGCAACTTTGACGTCATCGCCCCCTCCCTTCCCAACCAGTTATGGATCTGGAAACACTTCCTTTGTCTTCCACTAGATGTCCTCATTCAGTAGAGCGTTTAATGGTGCATATGCTGTGAACTTTGACCCAATGGGGTGAAAAACTGTCGTAAGGATTTTCTTGTGCGTGAAGGCACGCTTTGGACAGAGAGCTTCCTTTGTTCCAGTCAGCCCCAGATGAACTAGGATTGTCCGGTTGGAATGCCATTCGTTTTGTACGTTTATAACATCCTGAAGCTTGATTCTGCACTTAGTTTGACCAGTTTCGTCGACCTGTAATATGTAATTTGGAAGTTTTGATGCGCAATTATTCTGGACCAGAAGTCATTTTTTGGGCATTTGAGCTGAAAGTGGTAGCATATGCTACTACATGGACACTAGAATTGAACATTATGAAACAAAACGATGTATTGGGTAAGTATGACTCCTTCCACTACATTCTGATTGAAGACCATCAAAGGTAAGGGAATATTTATGTTGTAATTTTGTATTTTTGTTGACTCCAACATAGCGGAGAAATATTGTTACGTCTGAGCGCCGTCACAGATTATTGCATAGTAAACTAATTCCGTAACGTTAAAAAAATGTGACACAGCGGTTGCATTAAGAACAAGTGTATCTTTCTAACTATATGTAGAACATGTATCTTTAGTCAAAGTTTATGATGAGTATTTCTGTTATCTGGCGTTATCTGGCGTAGCTTTCTATAATTTCTTCGGACATTTTGGAGAATTTTCTGAACATGGCGTCAATGTAAACCGAGATTTATGGATATAAAATGCATATTATCGAACAAAACATAAATGTACTGTGTAACATGTCATATTACTGTCATCTGATGAAGATTTTCAAAAGGTTAGTGAATGATTTTTCTTTTAATCCTGCTTTTGTCATTGTATCTTTTGTTGGACAAAATGGCTACGTTTTTTCTTTGTTTTGGTGGTGGTCTAACATAAATATATGTTCTGTTTTCGCCGTAAAACATTTTAAAAATCTGACACGCTGGGTAAATGAACAAGGTGTTTATCTTTCATTTGAGGTATTGGACTTGTTAATGTGTGGAGGTTAAATATTTCTAAGAATATTTTTGCATTCCCTGCGCCACCGTTTGAGTTGAACGGGGGGGGGTGTAGTTCCCGCTTGGGAACCATTAGGCACAACATTATGTTTTCGAATGACATCCCCAAGAGGTAAAATATATAGCGAAAACAATAGTGGTCCTAAAACGGAACCTTGAGGAACACCGAAATGTACAGTTGATTTGTCAGAGGACAAACCATTCACAGAGACCATTCACAGGCCAGAACTTGTCCAATCTCTCCAAAAGAATGTGGTGATCGATGATATCAAAAGCAGCACTGAGGTCTAGGAGCACGAGGACAGATGCAGAGCCTCGGTCTGATGCCATTAAAAAGTCATTTACCACCTTCACAAGTGCAGTCTCAGTGCTATGATGGGGTCTAAAACCAGACTGAAGTATTTCGTATACATTGTTTGTCTTCAGGAAGGCAGTGAGTTGCTGCGCAACAGCCCTTTCTAAACTTTTTGAGAGGAATGGAAGATTCGATATAGGCCGATAGTTTTTTATATTTTATGGGTCAAGGTTTGGCTTTTTCAAGAGAGGTTTTATTACTGCCACTTTTAGTTTGGTACACATCCGGTGGATAGAGAGCCATTTATTATGTTCAACATAGGAGGGCCAAGCACAGGAAGCAGCTCTTTCAGTAGTTTAGTTGGAATAGGGTCCAGTATGCAGCTTGAAGGTTTAGAGGCCATGATTATTTTCATCATTGTGTCAAGAGATATAGTACTAAAACACTTGAGCGTCTCTCTTGATCCTAGGTCCTGGCAGAGTTGTGCAGACTCAGGACAACTGAGCTTTGAAGGAATACGCAGATTTAAGAGGAGTCCGTAATTTTCTTTCTAATAATCATGATCTTTTCCTCAAAGAAGTTCATGAATTTATCACTGCTAAAGTGAAAGCCATCCTCTCTTGGGGAATGCTGCTTTTTAGTTAGCTTTGCGACAGTATCAAAAAGGAATTTCGGATTGTTCTTATTTTCCTCAATTAAGTTAGAAAAATAGGATGATCGAGCAGCAGTAAGGGCTCTTCGGTACTGCACGGTACTGTCTTTCCAAGCTAGTCGGAAGAGTTCCAGTTTGGTGTGGCGCCATTTCCGTTCCAATTTTCTGGAAGCTTGCTTCAGAGCTCGGGTATTTTCTGTGTACCAGGGAGCTAGTTTCTTATGAGAAATGTTTTTAGTTTTTAGGGGTGCAACTGCATCTAGGGTATTGCGCAAGGTTAAATTGAGTTCCTCAGTTAGGTGGTTAACTGATTTTTGTCCTCTGGCGTCCTTGGGTAGACAGAGGGAATCTGGAAGGACATCAAGGAATCTTTGTGTTGTCTGTGAATTTATAGCACGACTTTTGATGCTCCTTGGTTGGGGTCTGAGCAGATTATTTGTTGCAATTGCAAACGTAATAAAATGGTGGTCCGATAGTCCAGGATTATGAGGAAAAACATTAAGATCCACAACATTTATTCCATGGGACAAAACTAGGTCCAGAGTATGACTGTGACAGTGAGTGGGTCCAGAGACATGTTGGACAAAACCCACTGAGTCGATGATGGCTCCGAAAGCCTTTTCGAGTGGGTCTGTGGACTTTTCCATGTGAATATTAAAGTCACCAAAGATTAGAATATTATCTGCTATGACTACAAGGTCCGATAGGAATTCAGGGAACTCAATGAGAAACGCTATATATGGCCCAGGAGGCCTGTAAACAGTAGCTATAAAAAGTGATTGAGTAGGCTGCATAGATTTCATGACTAGAAGCTCAAAAGACGAAAACATCATTTTTTTTGTAAATTGAAATTTGCAATCGGAAATGTTAGCAACACCTCCGCCTTTGCGGGATGCACGGGGGATATGGTCACAAGTGTAGCCAGGAGGTGAGGCCTCATTTAACACAGTAAATTCATCAGGCTTAAGCCATGTTTCAGTCAGGCCAATCACATCAAGATTATGATCAGTGATTAGTTCATTGACTAGAATTGCCTTTGAAGTAAGGGATCTAACATTAATTAGCCCTATTTTGAGATGTGAGGTATCATGATCTCTTTCAATAATGACAGGAATGGAGGAGGTCTTTATCCTAGTGAGATTGCTAAGGCGAACAACGCCATGTTTAGTTTTGCCCAACCTAGGTCGAGGCACAGACACGGCCTCAATGGTGATAGTTGAGCTGACTACACTGACTGTGCTAGTGGCAGACTCCACTATGCTGGCAGGCTGGCTAACAGCCTGCTGCCTGGCCTGCACCCTATTTCATTGTGGAGCTAGAGGAGTTAGAGCCCTGTCTATGTTGGTAGATAAGATGAGAGCACCCCTCCAGCTAGGATGGAGTCCGTCACTCCTCAGCAGGTCAGGCTTGGTCCTGTTTGTGGGTGAGTCCCAGAAAAGAGGACCAATTATCTACAAATTCTATCTTTTGGGAGGGGCAGAGAAACGTTTTCAACCAGCGATTGAGTTGTGAGACTCTGCTGTAGAGCTCATCACTCCCCCTAACTGGGAGGGGGCCAGAGACAATTACTCGATGCCGACACATCTTTCCAGCTGATTTACACACCGAAGCTATGTTGCGCTTGGTGATCTCTGACTGTTTCATCCTAACACCACGTTGGTGCCGATGTGGATAACAATATCTCTATACTTTCTACACTCTCCAGTTTTAGCTTTAGCCAGCACCATCTTCAGATTAGCCTTAACGTCGGTAGCCCTGCCCCCTGGTAAACAGTGTATGATCGCTGGATGATTGGTTTTAAGTCTAATACTGCAGGTAATGGAGTCGCCAATGGACTAGAGTTTTCAATTTGTCAGAGCTAATGGTGGGAAGCTTCGGAGTCTCAGACCCCGTAACGGGAGGAGTAGAGACACGAGAAGGTTTGGCCTCTAACTCCGACTTGCTGCTTAATGGGGAAAACCGGTTGAAAGTTTCTGTCGCTGAATGAGCGACACCGGTTGAGCATTCCTACAGCATTTCCTTCCAGAAACCGTGAGAAAGTTGTCCGGCTGCGAGGACTGTGTTCATCCTTTCCTACACTGAAATTACCCTTGCCTAACGATTGCGCCTGAAGCTATCCTCGCCGTAAGGCGATCGTTCTCCTGTATATTATGAGTACAGCGACTGCAATTAGAAGGCATCATGTTAATGTTACTACTTAGCTTCGGCTGTTGGAGGTCCTGACGAACCATGTCCAGATAAAGCTTCCGGAGTGGAAAAGTTGAGGGAAAAAACAAAAATATAAACGATAATTAAAAAGTAAAAAGCGTAAAGTTGTCAGGTAGCAAAATAGGTTGGCAACAAAATGCACAGCAACACATAAACAAGTGTGCAAGTTGTGACTGAAAATGACCCCCCTAAACCTGAATCTGAAATTACCTTTATGATCTTTCTTACCAGCATGTTTGGCAGCTCAAATGCCCCTGCAGCAGAAGCCACCGACCGCTGTGCCCCAGCAAGTGTGGCATCCTAATCAAATGCTGCAAAAGCAACCGACCGCCGTGCCCAAGCAAGTGTGGCATGCTGCTCAAAGGCCCCTGCAGCAGAAGCAACCGACCGCCGTGCCCCAGCAAGTGTGGAATCCTGCTCTAATGCCCCTGCAGCAGAAGCAACCAACCACCGTGCCCCAGCAAGTGTGGCAACCTTCTCAAATGCCCCTGCAGCAGAATCAACCGACCGCCGTGCCCCAGCAAGTGTGGCATCCTAATCAAATGCTGCCAACCGACCGAAGCAAGTGTGGCATCCTGCTCAAATGCCCCTGCAGCAGAAGCAACCGATGCCGTGCCCCAGCAAGTGTGGCATGCTGCTGTAATGCCCCTGCAGCAGAAGCAACCGACCGCCGTGCCCCAGCTAGTGCGGCATCCAGCTCAAATGCCGCAAAAGCAACTGACCACTGTGCTCCAGCAAGTGTGGCATCCAGCTCAAATGCCCCAGAAGCAACCGACTGCCATGCCCCAGCAAGTGTGGCATCCTGCTCCAATGCCCCTGCAGCAGAAGCAACCGACCGCCGTGCCCCTGCAAGTGTGGCATCCAGCTCAAATGCAGCAAAAGCAACCGACCACTGTGCCCCAGCAAGTGTGGCATCCAGCTCAAATGCCCCAGAAGAATCCATTTCACACACTGCAGAAGCAACCGCCCGCCGTGCCCCAGCAAGTGTGGCATCTTTCTCAAATGCCCCTGCATCAGAAGCAACCTGCCCCTGAAGCTCAGCAGAAGGAACTGACCGCCATGCCACAGCAAGTTTGGCATCCAGCTCAATTTCCCCAGCAGAAGCAACTGGCCCCCATAGCTCAGCAACCTCAGCAGGTCTGGCATCCAGCTCAAATGTCCAAGAATCGAACAGCCACTGAACCTCAGCAGCAGAAGCAACCACCCACCACGTCCGAGCAAGCGTGGCATCCAGCTAAAATGCCCCTGCAGCAGAAGCAACCGGCCACTGAACCTCAACAGAAGGAACTGACCGCCATGCCCCAGCAAATGTGGTATCGAGCTAAAATGCTCCATCAGGAGAATCATCTGGCCGCCAGTGGCATCCATCTCAATTTCCCCAGCAGCAGAAGGAACTGGCAGTCGAGCAGCAGAAGGAACTGGCAGTTGAGCAGCAGAAGGAACTGGTCGTCAAACCTCAGCAAGTGAGGTATCCAGCTCAAATGGCCCAGCAGCAACCCAACCCCATTCCTCAGCAATTTTGGCATGTAGCCCAAATTTCCCAGCAGCAACCGGCCCCAAATTCTCAGCAGAAGCACTACGAAAGCACTGAAGATGGTGCCTCTGGTAGTTCTCAAGCCAGTATTGTTGAACAGTCGGGTGTCATCCCAATCTCTTCCTACAGTTCCAAATCGCACTACAAGAATGGCAGAACTGGAGTCTCCCAAATCGGCTACACTCCTACGGAGGCAATGCCTGTTGACAGTGGAAATGCTCCCAAGGACGGTTATGTTAGCATTGGTGCACCAAGCATATATTCAACACTAGTGAAGGATTCTGCAAGGTAATGGTTCACTTTAACCTGCTCTGAACTTTGCTCTCTGAATTTGAAGGCCTTTGTACTTACCATATATCTATCAACAGGAAAATATAATGGATTCATATCCATTATAAGGAGAGGTTACAGTCTCACCAGACACCCATGTATTTGTAGTTGTCCACGTATTCTAAGTCATAGCCGTCCAGAGTAGTGATGCTGGACCGGCAAGCAGGTGCGGGCAGTGATCGACTGAATAGTATGCATTTAGTTTAACTTGCGTTTAAGAGCAGTTGGAGGCCACGGAAGGAGAGTTGTATGGCATTGAAGCTCATCTGGAGGTTAGTTAACAGTGTCCAAGGAGGGGCCAGAAGTATACAGAATGGTGTCGTCTGTGTAGACGTGGATCAGACAATCACCAGCAGCAAGAGCAACATCATTGATGTATACAGAGAAAAGAGTCGGCCTGAGAATTGAACCCTGTTGGCACACCCATAGAAACTGTCAAAGGTCCGGACAATAGGCCCTCCGATTTGGCACACTGAACTCTGTCTGCAAAGTAATTGGTGAACCAGGCAAGGCAGTCATTTGAGAAACCAAGGCTGTCTAGTCTGCCAATAAGAATGTTGTGATTGACAGAGTCGAAAGCCTTGGCCAGGTCGAGGAATACGGCTGCACAGTAATGTCTCTTATCGATGGCGGTTATGATGTCATTTAGAGCCTTGAGCGTGGCTGAGGTGCACCCATGACCAGCTCTGAAACCAGATTGCATAGCGGAGAAGGTACAGTGGGATTCGAAATGGTCAGTAATCTGTTTGTTAACTTGGCTTTCGAAGACCTTAGAAAGACAGGGTAGGATAGAATAGGTCTGTAGCAGTTTGGGTCTAGAGTGTCACCCCTTTGAAGAGGGGGATGACCGTGGCAGCTTTCCAAACTTTGGGAATCCCAGACGATACGAAAGAGAGGTTGGACAGGCTAGTAATACGGGTTGCAACAATTTCGGCATACATTTTTAGAAAGAGGGGGTCCAGATTGTCTAGCCCGGCTGGTCCAGATATTGCAGCTCTTTTAGAACATCAGCTATCTGGATTTGGGTAAAGGAGAAATGGTGGGGGCTTTGGCGGGGTGCTGTGGAGGATGCCGGGCAGTTGACCAGGGTAAGGGTAGCCATTATAGTGGATTTATCAGTGGTGACAGTGTTTCCTAGCCTCAGAGCAGTGGGCAGCTGGGAGGAGGTGCTCTTATTCTCCATGGACTTTACAGTGTCCCAGAACTTTTTTGAGTTAGTACTACAGGATGCAAATAACTGTTTGAAAAAGCTTGCCTTAGCTTTTCTAACTGCCTGTGTATATTTGTTCGTAACTTCCCTGAAAAGTTACATATCACGAGGGCTATTCGATGCTAATGCAGAACGCCACAGGATTTTTTTTGTGCTGGTCAAGGGCAGACAGGTCTGGAGTGAACCAAGGACTATATCTATTCCTAGTTCTACATTTTTTAAGAGGGGCATGCTTATTTAAGATGGTGAGGAAGGCACTTTAAAGAATAGCCAGGCATCATCTACTGACGGGATGACGTTAATGTCATTCCAGGTTACCCCGGCCAGGTCGATTAGAAAGGCCTGCTCGCAGAAGTGTTTCAGGGAGCGTTTGACAGTGATGAGGGGTTGTCGTTCTGTCTCAGACCCATTACGGATGCAGGCAATGAGGCAGTGATCTCTGAGATCTTGATTGAAAACAGCAGAGGTGTATTTGGAGGGCGAGTTAGTTAGGATGACATCTATGAGGGTGCCCGTGTTTACTGATTTGGGGTTGTACCTGGTAGGTTCATTGATAATTTGTGTGAGATTGAGGTCAACAAGCTTAGATTGTAGGATGGCCGGGGTGTTAAACCTCTAGTGACTCCCCATCCCGCATGAGGGAGCGTAATCATCGACTGACACTAATTAGCATAACGCAACGGACATAAATATTCCTAGAAAATATTCCTATTCATAAAAATCACAAGTGAAATATATTGAGACACAGCTTAGCCTTTTGTTAATCACCCTGTCATCTCGGATTTTCAAAATATGCTTTACAGCCAAAGCTAGACAAGCATTTGTGTAAGTTTATCGATAGCCTAGCATAGCATTTTGTCCAGCTAGCAGCATGTAACTTGATCACGGAAATCAGAAAAGCAATCAAATTAAATAGTTTACCTTTGATGAGCTTCGGATGTTTTCACTCACGAGACTCCCAGTTAGATAGCCAATGTTCCTTTTTTCCAAAGAGATTATTTTTGTAGGCGAAATAGCTCTGTTTGTTCTTCACGGTTGGCTGAGAAATCGCCCGGAAATTGCAGTCACGAAACGCCGAAAAATATACAAATTTTGCTCCATAATATCGACAGAAACATGGCAAACGTTGTTTATAATCAATCCTCAAGGTGTTTTTCAAATATCTATTCGATAATATATCCACCGGGACAATTCGTTTTTCAGTAGGACCGGTTGGAATAATGGCTACCTCTGTATTTTACTTGAGAATCTCTATGGGAGCATCAGGTGACCACTTGCGCAATGTAGCCGCTTACGGGTATTCTTCAACATAAATGCGTAAAACTACGTCACAATGCTGTAGACCCCTTGGGGAATACGGAGAAAATGTAATCTGGTTGATAGCCCATTCACTGCTCAATAGGGACGCATTGGAACGCAGCGCTTTCAAAACGTGAGGCACTTCCGGATTGGATTTTTCTCAGGCTTTCGCCTGCAACATCAATTCTGTTATAGTCACAGACAATATTTTTATAGTATTTTTTATATAATATAGTAGCACAAACTCTGAAGATAGATGTGGGGCAATCAATTCACATATGGTATCGAGGGCACAGCTGGGGGCAGAGGGAGGTCTATAGCAAGCGGTAGCAGTGAGAGACTTGTTTCTGTAAAGGTGCATTTTTAGAAGTAGAAGCTCAAATTGTTTGGGTACAGACTGAGATAGTAATACAGAACTCTGCAGGCTATCTTAGCAGTAGATTGCAACACCGCCCCCTTTGGCAGTTCTATGCTGGCAGAAAACGTTATAGTTAGCGATGTAGATTTCAGGGTTTTTGGTGGTTTTCCTAAACCAGGATTCAGACACGGCTAAGATATCTGGGTTGGCAGAGTGTGCTAAAGCAGTGAGTAAAACAAACTTAGGGAGTAGGCTTCTAATGTTAACATGCATGAAACCAAGGCTTTTACGTTTACAGAAGTCAACAAATGAGAGCACCTGGGGGGTGGGAGTGGAGCTAGGCACTGCAGGACCTGGATTAACCTCCACATCACCAGAGGAACAGAGGGGATGTAGGATAAGGGTACGGCTAAAGGCTATACGAACTGGCCGTCTAGCACGTTCGGAACAGAGAGTAAAAGGAGCAGGTTTCTCGGCACGATAACATAGATTCAAGGCATAGTGTACAGACAAAGGTAAGGTAGGCGGTGAGTACATTGGAGGTAAACCTAGGCATTGAGTAATGATGAGAGAGATATAGTCTCGAGAGATGTTTAAACCAGGTGATGTCATCGCAGGTGGAACAACATGGTTGGTTAAGGCATGGTTGGTTAAGGTATATTGAGCAGGGCTAGAGGCTCTACAGTGAAATAAGACTGTAATCACCAACCAGGACAGTAATGGACGAGGCATATTGATATTAGAGTGAGGCATGCGTAGCCAAGTGAACATATGGGTCCAGTGAGTGGTTGGGCTTGCTGGGGACACGGCGATTCAGACAGATTAGCAGGCCGATGCTAACAAGCTAACAGTTAGCAGGCCGGGGTCGGCAAGTTAGCTGTTAGTAGACCGGGGTAAGCTAGCAGTTAGCAGGCCGGGTTAGCCGGGGCTAGCAGTTAGCAGACCGGGTTAGCAAGCAAGCAGTTAGCAGGGGCTAACTCTTGCCTCTTCGTGCTGTGACGTCGATAGACCAGTCGTGGACTTAGTAGGGTTCCAAGTAGCTCTAGGTAGCTAGCAGGCCTAGCTGGTTAGCATAATGGGCCTTCAGCGGGCGTCGCGCTTGAGGGACCTGTTGGAGTCCTCGGGCAGATTATGTCGGTATTCCAGTTGTAGGGGACCTACGGGGTTCCATGCCCCGTACCGGCTGTAGAAGGGGTCCGGATATTGTAGCTCAGGAGTATGCTTCGGTGGTAGCACAGTAGCCCTGGCCGGGTTAGCTTCAAGCTAATTGGTGCTTGCTCTGGGATGGAAACGCTAGCCAGGAGTAGTCATCTGGGATTGTGGTTAGCTAGTTGTGAAGATCCAGATGAAAATGTTCAGTTTGCGGTAGGAATCCGGGGATAAAATAAGAGGTCCGTTATGCTCTGGTTAGAGTCACGTTGTTCGAACTGGCGAGAGCTTTCCGAGCTGAAGGTTAGCTGATGACCGCTGGCAATGGTTTGCTGACTGATAGATGGTAGTTAGCTGGCTAGCTTCAGTTGAGGGATTCCAGATCCAAAGTAAATATAAATACTTTAGAAAAAAAAGCAGATCCACGCCACATTGGGTGAGGCGGGATGCAGGAGAGTATTTAGATGTTGAGGTTTAGCAAAATATTTTAAAAGATATGCGAAGAAAAATATGTAAAACGATATATACAAGGGACACGACAGGACAAAGACGTCTGACTGCTACGCCATGTTGGATTGAAGTCCAGAGATGAGTCCAGAGAGACAGAGGATGAGAACCAGAAAAACCACTATGATTCCTACAGCTGCATTCAGAACTGAGGTATGTTTCCTTAAAAGATCAAGTGGACGATTGAGTACAGAATATCAACACAATACATGTTACTACTTGGAGATCTTATACTACTTGTCAAGGGATCCAAGCCAACACATAATTATGAACCAAAGTGTAATCAGTCAAAACACAATGATTAAGATCAGCTTGAAACTTGTAGTTTTGTATAGAAGTATTGAAGATGTAACTTTACCTGCTACAATGATCATCAGAGCTGTAGAGTTCATAGATCCTCTTCCATTCTGGGCCTCACAGTAGTATTCTCCTCTGTTTTCAGAGATGATGTTAGTGATGCTGTAACTCTGTCCTGATGCTTATGCTGAGATTACATTCTTCTTGTACCAGGTGTATTTGTCCACAGGTGGGTTGGCATCACTGCATCCTCACTGCTGACCGGGTATAAGATCCGGCTGTTAGGCTTTTTCCACAACATTATTCACCAGCTTAAGAAGTTATACTTCAATGTCTCAGGTGGAGTTATTCACCAGCTATAGAGTGAGTTGTTGTTTATGTTTCTAAGACTGCAGGGTGGAAGATGCATCAATGGCCTTGAGAACAGCAGGAAGTGTGTTGGTGGTCTTTCTCTGGTCTGTAGCAGGTATGGTCTTTCTCTGGTCTGTAGCAGGTATGGTCTCATTCATAACTTTTCGTTGCTCTGTTTAACAATCTAAAAACATTTCTAAAAGTTTAAAAATCCTAATGTTATTCCGATGTGTTCTGTTAAGTGTCTCACTTTAAATAGTGGGGTTAGGGTTTCACTTTAAATAGTTATATTTCAAACCTCACTGAGGTTTCATTCACACTTCTGCACATCAGCAGCAGGAGCTGAATAAGAATGAGGTCAACCACAAGCAAGTTGTTCCATTTCAATTCCACTCAATTCAGGAAGTAGATTGAAATTCTAATTCCAATTATCTTCAAACCTTTTCAATGAGTGAAAATGTAGAATTGGAATTTGGTTTACTTTCTGAATTGACTGGAATTGACATGGGATTGACCCCAATGGTAACAATTTATTTGACACAGTGTCATAGCATGCTATGACTTTGTTATGACCATGTCACAATATGTCATAACAGCTGACATAACTTATCATAACCTGTCATAATATGGTCATAACACTCTCATGACCTATCATCACCTGCTGTGACATATATTGTGTTATTTTATGGCTGATTATGACACCTACTTAAGAGTGTCAAAACCCACCTTTATTGAAATGTGTTTTTTCCCTGCCAAGAAGTTACATTTCGTTTGAAAGTTTGTAATTAATTATTTACAGTCATGTTTCTTTTCATCATATTTTAAAACCTCTTAAGAGAATCTGCCCCTTTTCTTCAATTTTCGCCTAAAATGACCCAAATCTAACTGCCTGTAGCTCAGGTCCTGAAGCAAGGATATGCATATTTTTGGTACATTACCATTTGAAAGGAAACACTTTGATGTTTGTGGAAATATGAAAGGAATGTTGGAGAATATAACACATTTGATCTGGTAAAAGATAATACAAAGGAAAAATCAACCGTTCTTTTTAATTTTTTTGGACCTTCATCTTTGATATGCAAGAGAAAGGCCATAATGTATTATTCCAGCCCAGGTTAGATTTTTAGCCCCTCGATGGCAGCAGTGTATGTGCAAAGTTTTAGAGTGATCCAATGAACCATTGCATTTCTGTTCAAAATGTTGTATCAAGACTGTCCAAATGTGCCTAATTTGTTTATAAATAACATTCATGTTCAAAATTGTCCACTCTCCTCAAACAATAGCATGGTATTATTTCTCTGTAATAGCTACTGTAAATTGTACAGTGAAGTTAGATTAACAAGAATGTAAGCTTTCTGCCAATATCAGATATGTCTATGTCCTGGGAAATGTTCTTGTTATTTACAACCTCATGCTAATCGCATTAGCCTACGTTAGCTCAACTGTCCTGTTGCGTAACAATGACATTTTGGAACAGTGAGGGCATTCTGACATCACGTGCATAAAAAAACTTATGCTGGGGCAACCGTTAGAGATATTGGAACTCATGTGAAAAGGTTAATGTCTTAATCTGCGCTGCCCTCAAACTAAGGCACGCTGCCTGCTTTTATGTATAGGCTGTTTCAACTTGTCAAATTCATATGATTTTCTAACAAGTTTTATTTTCTAACAACAGTTTGAGTTGGGGTCCTCATTAATTCACATAAAAGTAGGCCATTTCACTTTTGCTGACAATTCAGTTTTTGGGGAATTACTGAGCCTGACGAACTTTCCCAAGCACCTCCCAATTGTTTCCGCAGATCAAGTATGCAGACATTTGCGCATCTCCAGTCAGAACAGGACCTGCACAAACTTTTTCACATTTTCCAGCTGGTGCCCGCATCGCCTTCATTGTTGTTTTCATTACTACATGAGAATGACTTTGGACATTTTGGGGGGAAATGTCCCATTATAAAAGAGTAAAAGTATAATCCATCCTATTTATCTTCAATATATTTAATTAACATTACAAGGAAAAAACATTGGGGTTCTCTTCTTTTCGGACCAGGTTCTGTTATGGTTCTCTACAGTCCAGGTTCTGTGTTGGTTGACTTCAGTCCAGGTCTCTGTGGTGGTTCTCTTCAGTTCTGATAATCAGAGGGCTCAACATCTATCTGAGGGTCTGTGTCACTGTGTGTCAGGTTCTGTGGTGGTTTGCTTCAGTTCTGATAATCGGAGGGCTCAGCATCTATCTGAGGGGCTGTGTCACAGGGGGCTCAGTTCCTCACATTCTGAAAGAAGACACACTGAATGAACACTTTCACACACACACTTCTCCCAAGGTGTCACTCTGGTGATCTGTCTTTTCTTCATGATGACATGTCACTGTTAGGGTCAGGATGGACACTCTGTGGAGAGAATGAGAGAGAGGCAAAGAGAGAGCACACAAAGAGAGAGCATGAGAGGGAGGGAGGGAAGGAGGGAGGGAGTAGAGAGAGAGAAATGCACGAGCACTTTGTGACACCACTCTCTCTTTCATTTTCTCTGAACAAATTCAAATACTGTATAAAACACAAACACATAATAAGAGACGTACTGCCAGAGTGTCGTAGTCAGGTGACATGGTCCTCATGTTCAGACCTGTGTACGTGTCACTGTTAGGGTCATGATGGACACTCTGGAGAGAGCGGGAAATGGAGAGAGGGAGAGAACATGGTAACAGTGAAAATAGTGTGAAAGAGACTGTTGTGATACAGTAGATTAATGTCACCAGGTGTGGAGGTGGAGGTTTACTGATATAATCACCTGTGTGTCTGCTGTGGCATCACTTCCTCCTGTGGATCTCCTGTAAAGTGGAACATAGTGAGATAAAATCTCTACTGACCTCTAGTGGAGGTTTATAAACATTTCATATTTATCCCTGGTATGGAAATCCTCACCTCTTCAGAGTGCAGTAGATGGTGAGGAGCAGAGCTCCAGCAGTCAGGACAGCCCCCACCCCCATTACAGGAACCCAGGGAAACACTGCTGCAGGATCATGGGTTTAGGTGTCAGTAGGTTAGAACATATATCTGTTTGTAGTTGTATTTATTATGGATCCTCATTAGCAAAATGTAGGCAGTAAAATTAAGGCAATTATTCCATTTTTAAAAACATTACAATGCATTCACTACAGATTGCAAAACACATGACTTATATGACCTTAGGCCCCTACTCTAACACCACATATCTACAACACAAAATCCGTGTGTACATGTGTTTATAGTGCTTATCTGTTAAAACAGTCATCTCACAGAGCACCAGAAATAGACAGAACATGACATACTTACACATGACATTAATATGGACAGGGATGGAAGTCTCTGTCCCTTTAATGTTGCTAGCTTCACTGTAGTATTCTCCTCTGTCCTCAGAGATGATGTTAGTGATGCTGTAACTCTGTCCTGATGCTTTTGGTGAGGTTACGTTCTTCTTGTACCAGGTGTATTTGTCCACAGGTGGGTTGGCATCACTGCTGCAGGTCAGAGACACTGAACTGCCCTCCACTATTTCACCAGAGGGACTAACTGACACTGAGGTGTTCCTTGGTCCATCTGATGTAAAAGACAGTGGATTTAGAAGGAGTACAAATTAGGTTAGTTGCAAATATTCTATTAACTTTCCACAAATGTACTTTTCCACACAATGACTTTTAGATTCACCCTCTTATTGAAGATTCTCTATTCAAGTATCATGTGAAGCTAATATCTGTCACTACAATGTTAATATACCAAACTAAATATTTAAAACCCATCTACTCACATCTGACAGTGAGAGTCTCTTCAGCAGAGGGGAGATCCTCATGTCCTTCTACAGAACAGGAGTATCTGCCTGTATCCTCACTGCTGACTGAGAAAAGGATATAGACAGGAGAGGAGGTGTTGCTGTTTGGTATAGACTGTCCATTCTTATACCAACTGTAGACTGTGATGGGGTCCAGTGTACATTTGGTTCTACATCTCAGTGTGACATTCTCCCTCTCTGACACAGATGTAGGATCCATCTCCAACACAACATCTAGAGTAAAAGGAAACAAATCATTATTATCCTCCTATATATGTCCTCTTATATGAAATACTAGATTTGTTTTGTTCTGTCACATACCACCACAGTTTCTGTATGACTGCCCTTAATAAGTTCATTACAGTAATAGATGTGAGATGAGTGACATATTACCTGTGACAGTCAGGGAGACAGGTGAGCCAGCAAACGTATCTCCTGATGTTATCAATCTGAATCTGTACCCAGCAGAGTCTCTCAATCTCAGGTCTGTGATTCTCAGGGTACAGTCACTCTCCTTATCCCCAAGGTACTCTATATGACCCTCATACCCTGGCACTGAGCTCAGATCTTCAGCCTCCATACCAGACCATTTAGTAAACCAGAAAGCTTGTTTGATCTCATGATAACTGGGATATGTGTAAGAGCAGGATATGTTCACTGTTGACCCCTTCAAGGTACAGATACTCTGATGGGTGTAAGTCACACTCCAACACTTCTGACCTGAAAGACAAGAAGATAACAGAACACCTTTCAACAGTCTTTAATTACAATGCTTACCAGTATACACTTATATTTTTAATAAAGTAGGAAAATAATAATTACTTCCTAACCGTTTGTAAAACCATAATTATATTCAGTAAAAGTAACGAGGAAGTGACCACCCCTTCAGGTTTGTAGTTTTTCAACATTTGTAGTTTTCATTTTATGAAAATTGAAAGGGTGTTCTATGTGCAAAAACATAGCGCAAAGGTCTTCAAAAAGTGAATTCTCCCAGTGACATGAATGCACCCCGACGCGGATGGCTCCATGTGGAGGTAATTAGGGAAAGTGCCAACCAGCCGTGGAGGCAACATAAAAGGAGCGATGTGGCCCACCGCAGGAGAGACCCGGGAGAGACCGACACAGAGCCAAAGCTGAGAAGAAGAAGGACCGAACCTATGTGATTTTCTTTGTTATGTTTATTTTATGGCCTAGTAAAGTTGTGTTTGCTGACTAAAACCTCTCTGTGTTAATCTCTGCACACTCAACCCAACACCCCACAGTTTGTTATGTTTATTTTATGGCCTAGTAAAGTTGTGTTTGCTGACTAAAACCTCTCTGTGTTAATCTCTGCTCAACCCAACACCCCACAGTTTGTTATGTTTATTTTATGGCCTAGTAAAGTTATGTTTGCTGACTAAAACCTCTCTGTGTTAATCTCTGCACACTCAACCCAACACCCCACAGTTTGTTATGTTTATTTTATGGCCTAGTAAAGTTGTGTTTGTTGACTAAAACCTCTCTGTGTTAATCTGACTAAAACCTCCACAGTTTGTGTTAATCTCTAAAACCTCCTGTGTTAATCTCTGCTCAACCCAACACCCCACAGTTTGTTATGTTTATTTTATGGCCTAGTAAAGTTGTGTTTGCTGACTAAAACCTCTCTGTGTCTCTGCACGCTCAACCCAACACCCCACAGTTTACCACAATTTTAATAAATGACCACATTTTCATGAATTTGATTATATATTCTTGAAGCCCATTCAACACAGCTTGGGAATAGATACGGAACTAAAGCAGAAGTGGATGTCACACTCAAAGCATATACAAATATGATTGTCCCTCAAGTGAAATGTTGTATGTAATGTTGTTTACAAGCTCAACACTCACACACTGCAGGAGAGTGGAGATCCTCATGGCCTTTTACAGCACAGGAGTAACTGTCTGCATCACTAAAGGAGTCTGAGTCCAGGCTGGAAGTGTCCTCCTTTACTTTGTGTCCGTTCTTGTACCAGATGTAGGTGGGGTTGTCAGTCAGAGTACAGGTGGTGCTACAGGTCAGTGTCTTATCCTGATGTCCACCAGTCACCTTCACCTGAAGACCTGGAGAAAAACAATATCACTGTAAATCCCTTTATCACTGACTTATCACTCTAATACAAAGATGGAAGAAATCCTATGTTATTCAGACAGAAATACAAACCAAGACAATTATCCTGAACTAAATGGAATTCAACAGTTTAACTATATTGAATGTTACTGTACACATTACAGTGATTATACATTACAGACCCATTTTCTCACACTAACAGCATTTGTCCACACTTTGTTGCCGTACTCTACTTGCTGAGTGTGAATGGAAACCACAGAAAGGACCTAAGTGTTACTAAGTGAGGTGTAAAAGACAACTATTCCAGAAAAGAAGAAGCCCCTAACAGACGATGTCACTGAATACACAGAATAACATTAAGATAACATTACTAAAACATTACGAATGAGACCATACCTGCTACAGACCAGACAAAGACCCCCAACACACTTCCTGCTGTTCTCAAGGACATTGTTGCATCTCCCACCCTGCAGTCTTAGAAACATAAACAACTCACTCTATAGCTGGTGAATAACTCCACCTGATACATTGAAGTATAAACTGTAAATGGGGTCCAGGGCCTCATTACTGAAAATGAACCAGGCTCATGTTGTGTTGTGTTGTATTGTGCTATATGGTTGTCTATGTGAATACTGTCTGTCTGTAAGTCTATTGCACTATGTATGTATGTATTGTGCTATATGGTTGTCTATGTGAATACTGTCTGTCTGTAAGTCTATTGCACTATGTATGTAATGTGTGTGTTGTGTTGTATTGTGCTATATGGTTGTCTATGTGAATACTGTCTGTCTGTAAGTCTATTGCACTATGTATGTATGTAATGTGTGTGATGTGTTGCATGTCTGTCTACGTCTGTCTATTTAAGATATGCTGTATGATGCAAAAATAATTTCCGAATAGATACAATAAAGTCATCTTCATCATTAACAACAACAACAGGTCTGTATTACTGTAAACACATATTTCTACATTGATTATTCTGAAGCTGTTTCATTCTCAGAACCCCAAATATGGGAGGATAAATGTTAAATCCTCTACGGACCACCAGGTTCAATGATAACTCCTATCCCCAAGCTGTGAGGCTAAACAGTAAGTGACACACACACACACACACACAATCTGTATTGAAGGCCCATAAGGCCCATGGAGTCTGTATCAAAGTCTAGAGAGCTGGTTGTTATGGATGTAGAAAGTTGAAACACACATCCTACACAGTAGAGATGTCAACCCTCCTCCCCATCAGTCCTGAAGGGCCCTCAGCTAAATCCACTGCGTGCAACACACACACCGTTTTATTTCTTAATTATTTGGACCAGGAGCCCTGAACCAAGATCAGCGCTCCTACTCTGAGACACTTTGTGAATACGGACCCTGATATAACAACCCGTTACGTCCGTTGTTAGAAGGAGACCAAGGTGCAGCGTGGTAGGCGTACATTATACTTTAATTTTAATTGACTCCAAAAAACCACAAAATATAAACGAACGTAAAGTTCTGCAGGGCTAACAGCAACTGTGCAAAAACAAGATACCAGAACAGAAAGTGGGAAAAAGGGCTGCCTAAGTATGATTCCCAATCAGAGACAACGATAGACAGCTGCCTCTGATTAGGAACCATACTCGGCCAAAAACAAAGAAATAGACAACATAGAATGCCCACCGCAAATCACACCCTGACCTAACCAAATAGAGAAATAAAACATCTCTCTAAGGTCAGGGCGTGACACTGAGACAGTGTTTACTGCATAACTTCCGGTGTTTCAAACAAAGTCTCTTGACATAGATTGCAAGGTTAGCAATGGCCTGATGCACGGTTAACCAATGGCCTGATGTCCTTGTTCAACTTCAATGGCCATCAGGCAAAGCAAGGATTAGGAAACAACTGTGTAGTCTGTCAAAGGTACTGACAAACATGTCATTATTCTGTAGTATATTTTGTAGTAATAACTGGACGGTTTCAGCCCTGAAAGCTGATTGGCTAACAGCCATGGTATATTTAAGCAATATTGCATGAGAGCCCATGTGTTATGATGACATTTTTATCATGGCTGTGAGTGTCATAGCAAAGTCCTCTGGGTTTTGTTGTACCGTAACCACACAATACATGATTAATCTGTATCCAGGCATGCTGAGTTGCGTTGTGCATAAAAGCCTGTACTACACCCTCCACTTCTTAAGGACCAAACCCTTTTTTCCCATTTTCGCCTAAAATGACATACCCACATTTAACTGCCTGTAGCTCAGGACCTGAAGCAAGGATATGCATATTCTTGATACCATTTGAAAGGAAACAATTTGAGGTTTGTGGAAATGTGAAATGAATGTAGGAGAATATAACACATTAGATTTGGTAAAAGATAATACAAAGAAATAAAAATCATTTTTTTGGTATTTTCTTTGTACAATCATTATTGAAATGCAAGAGAAAAGCCATGATGTATTATTCCAGCCCAAGCGCAATTTAGACTTTGGCCACAAGATGGCCGCAGTGTATGTGCAAAGTAGACTGTAGACTGATCCAATGAACCATTGCACGTCTGTTCAAGATGTTGTATCAAGACTGCCCAAATGTGCCTAATTGGTTTATTCATACACTTTCAAGTTCATAATTGTGCACTCTAGCCTTTAGCACAATGCAGATGTTGCCTGTAATCCATGGCTTCTGGTTGGGATATGTAGGTACGGTCACTGTGGGGACAACGTCGTCGATGCACTGATTGATGAAGACAATAACTGAGGTGGTTTACTCCTCAATGCCATTTGATGAATCCCGGAACATATTCCAGTCTGTGCTAGAAAAAAAGGTCCTGTAGCGTAGCATCCACGTCATCTGACCACTTCCGTATTGAGCGAGTCCTGGGTACTTCCTGCTTTAGTTTTTTCTTGTCAGCAGGAATCAGGAGGATATAATTATGGTCAGATTTGCCAAATGGAGGGCGGGGTGCTCTACTCTACTGTATTGTGGGATACTTGTATAAATTCATATTTTTAAGATTTTCAAGTTAACAGATGATAAAGACAGACTAGGCTGTAATATTTAAAGCAACATTTTATGGCTTTAAAGTTTAAAACATTTTATTGTCTTAAACTTTGAGCTAATTCACAACAAAATGCATAATAATGCATAATTTACACTGAATCACACTGTATTGGAAATAATCATAAAAAATGTCACCATAAATCAAGTGTGATTGTGATATTAATATTCATAAATGCCATGGCACAATAATGTCTGACAGCAATACAAAGTAAGTCAATTAACACATCAGGAGCAACTAGGTGCGAAAGCAAAACATATTAAAAGCTGTTTTTAATATTATACATATTTTACAATGGGGAAATGTCCCATTGTAAAAGAGTAGAATATAATCCATCCTATTTATCTTCAATATATATAATTAACGTTACAAGGAAAAAACATTAAACTTCAATGTTTGTGGAGAAGTTAAAGTTCATTGTCTGGAAATCCTAGGTCCAGGTTCGGCATAGATTATTTTAATGCAAGGTTCTGTGGTGGTTGTCTTCAATCCAGGTTCTGTGGTGGTTCTCTTCAGTCCAGGTTCTATGGTGGCTTAGTATCTATTTGAGGGGGATGTGTCACTGGGTGAGTCTCTCACATTCTGAACAAAGACACACTGAAGGAGCACTTTATACACCACTTCATAAAATGTTTAGGAACAAACACACACACACCTACTGCCTGGATGTCACTCTGGTGACCTGGTATTCTTCTTCAGAGATGTGCACATGTTACTGTTAGGGTCAGGATGGACACTCTGTAGAGTGAGAGAGGGAGGGTGTGAGGGAGGGTGTGAGGGAGGGAGGGAGGGAGGGAGGGAGGGAGGGGGGGAGGGAGGGAGGGAGGGAGGGAGGGAGGGAGGGAGGGAGGGAGGGAGGGAGGGAGGGAGGGAGGGAGGGAGGGAGGGAGGGAGGGAGGGAGGGAGGGGAAATGCATGAGCACTTTGAGACACCTCTATCATTTTCTCTAAACACAAACACATAATAAGAGACTTACTGCCAGAGTGTCGTAGTCAGTTGAACTGGTCTTCACGTTCAGACCTGTGTACGTGTCACTGTTAGGGTCATGGTGGACACTCTGGAGTGAGCGGGAAATGGAGAGAGAGAACATAGTAAAAGTGAAAATAGTGTGAAAGAGACTGTCGTGATACAGTAGATTAATATCACCAGGTGTGAAGGTGGAGGTGTAACTGATATAATCACCTGTGTGTCTGTTGTGGCATCACTTCCTCCTGTGGATCTCCTGTAAAGAGGAACAGAGTGAGTTATGCTCTCTACTGACCTCTAGTGGAGGTTGTGTTACTAATGCAGTATATCTCAATGAAAGATTCACCTCTTCAGAGTGCAGTAGATGGTGAGGAGCAGAGCTCCAGCAGTCAGGACAGCCCCCACCCCCATTACAGGAACCCAGGGAAACACTGCTGCAGGATCATGGGTTTAGGTGTCAATAGGTTAGAACATATATCTGTTAAATCAGTCATATCACAGAGCACCAGAAATAGACAGAACATGACATACTTACACATGACATTAATATGGACAGGGATGGAAGTCTCTGTCCCTTTAATGTTTCTAGCTTCACAGTAGTATTCTCCTCTGTCCTCAGAGATGATGTCAGTGATGCTGTAACTCTGTCCTGATGCTTTTGGTGAGGCTATATTCTTCTTGTACCAGGTGTATTTGTCCACAGGTGGGTTGGCATCACTGCTGCAGGTCAGAGTCACTGAACTGCCCTCCACTATTTCACCAGAGGGACTGACTGATACTGAGGTGTTCCATGGACCATCTGGTGTAAAATACATTGGATATAGTAAAAGTACAAATTAGGTCAGTTAAATATTATATTAACTTTCCACAAATGTACAGTTGAAGTCGGAACTTTACATACACCTTAGCCAAATACATTTAAACTCAGTTTTTCCACAATTCCTGACATTTAATCCGAGTAACAATTCCCTGTCGTAGGTCAGTTAGGATAACTACTATTTTAAGAATGTGAAATGTCAGAATAATTGTAGAGAGAGTGATTTATTTCAGCTTTTATTTCTTTCATCACATTCCCAGTGAGTCAGAAGTTTACATACACTCAATTAGTATTTGGTAGCATTGCTTTTATATTCTTTATCTTGGGTCAAACATTTCAGGGAGCATTCCACTAGCTTCCCACAATAAGTTGGATCAATTTTGTCCCATTCATAACGATGGTCATTATGGCCAAACAGTTTTATTTTTGTTTCATCAGACCAGAGGACATTTCTCCAAAAAGTATGATCTTTGTCCCCATGTGCAGTTGCAAACCATAGTCTGGCTTTTTTTATGGCGGTAAGGAGCAGTGGCTTCTTCCTTATTGAGCGGCCTTTCAGGTTATGTCGATATAGGACTCGTTTTACTGTGGATATAGATACTTTTGTACACGTTTCCTCCAGCATCTTCACATCACATTTTAACTTTGCTGTTGTTCTGGGATTGATTTGCACTTTTCACACCAAAGTACGTTAATCTCTAGGAGACAGAACGCATCTGCTTCCTGAGCGGTATGAAGGCTGCGTGGTCCCATGGTGTTTATACTTGAATACTATTGTTTGTACAGATGAACGTGGTACCTTCAGGTGTTTGGAAATTGCTCCCAAGGATTAACCAAACTTGTGGAGGTCTACAATCTTTTTCTGAGGTCTTGGCTGATTTCTTTTGATTTTCCCATGATGTCAAGCAAAGGGGCACTGAGTTTGAAGGTAGGCCTTGAAATACATCCACAGGTACACCTCCAATTGACTCAAATGATGTCAATTAGCCTATCGGAAGCTTCTAAAGCCATGACATCTGAAATTGTGTAATTTTCCAAGCTGTTTAAAGGCACAGTCAAATTAGTGTATGTAATCTTTTGACCCACTGGAATTGTGATACAGTGAATTATAAGTGAAATAATCGGTCTATAAACAATTGTTTGAAAACGTACTTGTGTCATGCACAAAGTAGATGTCCTAACAGACTTGCCAAAACTATACAGTGCCTTGCAAAAGTATTCACCCCCCTTGGCGTTTTCCTAATTTGTTGCATTACGGGGTACCACCAAGCAAGCAACACTATGACGACCAAGGAGCTCTCCAAACAGGTCAGGGACAAAGTTGTGGAGAAGTACAGATCAGGGTTGGGTTGTAAAAAAATCATAAACTTTGAACATCCCATGAAGCACCATTAAATCTATTATTAACAAATGGAAGGAAAATGGCACCACAACAAACCTGCCAAGAGAGGGTTGCCCACCAAAACTCACAGACCAGGCAAGGAGGGCATTAATCAGAGAGGCAACAAAGAGACCAAAAATAACCTAGAAGGAGCTGCAAAGCTCCAAAGCGGTGATTGGAGTATCTGTCCATAGGACCACTTTAAGCTGTACACTCCACAGAGCTGGGTTTTTGGGAAGAGTGGACTGAAAAAAGCCATTGCTTAAAGAAAAAAATAACCAAACAAGTGTTCACCAAAAGGCATGTGTGAATAGTTATGCATGCTCAAGTTTTCAGTTTTTAAAATGATTTCTTTTTTGTTTCACATGAAAAATATTTTGCATCTTCAAAGTGGTAGGCATGTTGTGTAAATCAAAATTTACAAACCCCCAAAATATATTTTAATAGCCTCCCGGGTGGCGCAGTGGTTAAGGGCACTGTACTGCAGCGCCAGCTATGCCACCAGAGACTCTGGGTTTGCGACCAGGCTCTGTTGTAACCGGCCGCGACCGGGAGGTCCGTGGGGCGACGCACAATTGGCCTAACGTCGTCCGGGTTAGGAGGGTTTGGCCGGTAGGGAAATCCTTGTCTTATCGCGCACCAGCGACTCCTGTGGCGGGCCGGGCGCAGTGCGCACTAACCACGGTTGCCAGGTGCACGGTGTTTCCTCCGACACATTGGTGCGGCTGGCTTCCGGGTTGGATGGCGCTGTGTTAAGAAGCAGTGCAGCTTGGTTGGGTTGTGTGTCGGAGGACGCATGACTTTCAACCTTTGTCTGTACCGAGCCCGTAGTTGTAGCGGGAGTTGCTAGCGTATATATATATATACAGTGCCTTGCGAAAAAGTATTCGGCCCCCTTGAACTTTGCGACCTTTTGCCACATTTCAGGCTTCAAACATAAAGATATAAAACTGTATTTTTTGTGAAGAATCAACAACAAGTGGGACACAATCATGAAGTGGAACGACATTTATTGGATATTTCAAACTTTTTTAACAAATCAAAAACTGAAAAATTGTAGCGCCACCTTTTGCTGCGATTACAGCTGTAAGTCGCTTGGGGTATGTCTCTATCAGTTTTGCACATCGAGAGACTGACATTTTTTCCCATTCCTCCTTGCAAAACAGCTCGAGCTCAGTGAGGTTGGATGGAGAGCATTTGTGAACAGCAGTTTTCAGTTCTTTCCACAGATTCTCGATTGGATTCAGGTCTGGACTTTGACTTGGCCATTCTAACACCTGAATATGTTTATTTTTGAACCATTCCATTGTAGATTTTGCTTTATGTTTTGGATCATTGTCTTGTTGGAAGACAAATCTCCGTCCCAGTCTCAGGTCTTTTGCAGACTCCATCAGGTTTTCTTCCAGAATGGTCCTGTATTTGGCTCCATCCATCTTCCCATCAATTTTAACCATCTTCCCTGTCCCTGCTGAAGAAAAGCAGGCCCAAACCATGATGCTGCCACCACCATGTTTGACAGTGGGGATGGTGTGTTCAGGGTGATGAGCTGTGTTGCTTTTACGCCAAACATAACGTTTTGCGTTGATGCCAAAAAGTTCAATTTTGGTTTCATCTGATCCGAGCACCTTCTTTCACATGTTTGGTGTGTCTCCCAGGTGGCTTGTGGCAAACTTTAAACAACACTTTTTATGGATATCTTTAAGAAATGGCTTTCTTCTTGCCACTCTTCCATAAAGGCCAGATTTGTGCAATATACGACTGATTGTTGTCCTATGGACAGAGTCTCCCACCTCAGCTGTAGATCTCTGCAGTTCATCCAGAGTGATCATGGGCCTCTTGACTGCATCTCTGATCAGTCTTCTCCTTGTATGAGCTGAAAGTTTAGAGGGACGGCCAGGTCTTGGTAGATTTGCAGTGGTCTGATACTCCTTCCATTTCAATATTATCGCTTGCACAGTGCTCCTTGGGATGTTTAAAGTTTGGGAAATCTTTTTGTATCCAAATCCGGCTTTAAACTTCTTCACAACAGTATCTCGGACCTGCCTGGTGTGTTCCTTGTTCTTCATGATGCTCTCTGCGCTTTTAACGGACCTCTGAGACTATCACAGTGCAGGTGCATTTATACGGAGACTTGATTACACACAGGTGGATTGTATTTATCATCATTAGTCATTTAGGTCAACATTGGATCATTCAGAGATCCTCACTGAACTTCTGGAGAGAGTTTGCTGCACTGAAAGTAAAGGGGCTGAATAATTTTGCACGCCCAATATTTCAGTTTTTGATTTGTTAAAAAAGTTTGAAATATCCAATAAATGTCGTTCCATTTCATGATTGTGTCCCACTTGTTGTTGATTCTTCACAAAAAATACAGTTTTATATCTTTATGTTTGAAGCCTGAAATGTGGCAAAAGGTCGCAAAGTTCAAGGGGGCCGAATACTTTCGCAAGGCACTGTATATAATTAATTCCAGGTTGTAAGACAACAAAATAGGAAAAATGCCATTTTACAAGCCACTGTAGTTTGTTAAAACTTCATATGCCTGCCAAGAGAGTAGCTTGGATGAAAGGTGCCCAGAGGTGCCCAGAGTAAACGGCCTGCTCCTCAGTCTCAGTTGCTAATATATGCAAATTATTATTATCTGACGTTTCTAAAACTGTTTGAATGATGTCTGTGAGTATAACAGAACTCATATGGCAGGCAAAAACCTGAGAAGAAATCCAAACAGGAAGTGAGAAATCTGAGGTTGGTATATTTTCAACCCATTCCCTATTGAAATCACATTGGGATATGAATGAAGATGCACTTCCTAGGGCTTCCACTAGATGTCAGCTGTCTATATAAACTTGAATGAGGCTTCTACTGTGTTGTGGGACTGAATAAGAGAATGAGTCAGCTTACTGGCAGAGAGCCATTTCCTGGTCACGCGCATAGCACATGATATCTTCCTGTGTTCCGTTCCTCCTCAAGACACAAAGGAATTCTCCGATTGGAACTTTATTGACGATTTATGATAAAAACATCCTAATGATTGATTCTGTACTTAGTTTGAAATGTTTCTTCGACCTGTAATATAACTTTTAGAAGTTTTTGTCCGAAGAAATGGTCGACCAGCACCAGCGTTTGGAAAAGTGTACCAAACGCGTGAACAAAAGTAGCTGATTGGACATAAATAACGGACATTATTGAACAAATCAAGTATTTATTGTGGACCTGGGATTCCTGGGAGTGTATTCTGATGAAGATCATCAAAGGTAAGGGAATATTTATCATGTAATTTCTGGTTTCTGTTGACTCAAATGGCGGCTAATTGCATTATATTTCTGAGCGCCGTCTCAGATTATTGCATGGTTTGCTTTTTCTGTTGTTTAAAAAAAAAAAAATCTGACACAGCGGTTGCATTAAGGACAGGTATATCTATAATTCCATGTATATAACTTGTATTATCATCTACATTTATGATGAGTATTTCTGTTGAATCGATGTGGCTATGCAAAATCACTGGATGTTTTTGGAACTAGTTAACGTAACGCGCCAATGTAAACTCTTTTTGGATATAAATAGGAACTTTATCAAACAAAACATACATGTATTGTGTAACATGAAGTCCTATGAGTGTCATCTGATGAAGATCATCAAAGGTTAGTGATTAATTTTATCTCAATTTGTGCTTTTTGTGACTCCTCTCTTTGGCTGGAAAAATGGCTTGGTGGTGGCTTGGTGGTGTCTTGGTGGTGACCTAACATAATCGTTTGTGGTGCTTTCGCTGAAAAGCATATCTGAAATCGGACACTGTGGTGGGATTAACAACAAGATTATTTAAAAAAGGTTATTACATATATGTATGTTTGAGGAATTTTAATTATGAGATTTCTGTTGTTTTGAATTTGGCGCCCTGCACTTTCACTGGCTGTTGTCATATCATCCCGTTAACGGGATTGCAGCCCAAAGATGTTTTAACAAGACATTTGTGGAGTGGTTGAAAAGCAAGTTTTAATGACTCCAACCTAAGTGTATGTAAACTTCCGACTTCAACTGTACTCCTCCACACAATGACTCTTAGATTCACCCTTTTATTGAGGATGATCAATTCAAGTATCATGTGGAGCTAATGTCTGTCAATACAATGTTATAATACCAAACTAAATGTTTAAACTTACATCTGACCGTGAGAGTCTCTTCAGCAGAGGGGAGATCCTCATGGCCTTCTACAGCACAGGAGTATCTGCCTCTATCCTCACTGCTGACTGAGAATAGGCTATAGACAAGAGAGTAGGTGTTGCTGTTTGGTATAGGTTGTCCATTCTTATACCAAATAAATGCTGCGATTGGGTCCAGCGTACATTTGGTTCTACATGTCAGTGTGACACTCTCACTCTCTGACACAGATGTAGGAACCATCTCCAACACAACATCTAGAGTAAAAATAAAACAATTAATATGGTCCTCCTATACAGTGCATTCGAAAAGTACTCAGACCCCTTGACTTTTTCCACATTTTGTTACGTTACAGCCTTATTCTAAAATGTATTCAAATAATTGTTTCCCTCATCAATCTTCACACAATACCCCATAATGACAAAGCAAAAACAGGTTTTTAGATTTTTTTTTGTACAAATGAATTAAAAAAATACCTTTATTTACGTAAGTATTCAGACCCTTTGAAATGAGACTCGAAATTGAGCTGAGGTGCATCCTGTTTCCATTGATCATCCTTGATATGTTTTTACAACTTGATGGTGGTAAATTCAATTGACTTGACACGATTTGGAAAGGCACACACCTGTCTATATAAGGTCCCACAGTTGACAGTGCATGTCAGAGCAAAAACCAAGACACGAGGTCGACGTAATTGCACGTCGAGCTCCAAGACAGGATTGTGTCAAGGCACAAATCTGGGGAAGGGTACCAAAACAATTCTGCAGCATTGAAGGTCCCCAAGAACACAATGGCTGCTCTCATTCTTAAATGGAAGAAGTTTGGATCCACCAAGACACTTCCTAGAGCTGGCCAAAGTGATCAATCGGGGAGAAGGGCCTTGGTCAGGGAAGTGACCAAGAACCCGATGGTCACTCTGACAGAGCTCATGAGTTCCTCTGTGGGGATCCTTCCAGAAGGACAACCATCTCTGCAGCACTCCACCAATAAGGCCTTTATGGTAGAGTGGCCAGACAGAAGCCACTCTTCAGTAAAAGGCACATGACAGCCAGCTTGGAGTTTGCCAAAAGGCACCTTCCAACAGGACAACAACCGTAAGCACACAGCCAAGACAATGCAGAAGTGGCTTCGGGACAAGTCTCTGAATGTCCTTGAGTGGCCCACCCAGAGCCTGGACTTGAACCCGATCGAACATCACTGGAGAGACCTGAAAATAGCTGTGCAGCGACTCTCCATATCCAACCTGACAGAGCTTGAGAGGATCTGCAGAGAAGAATAGGAGAAACTCCCCAAATGCAGGTGTGCTAAGCTTGTAGCGCCATACCCAGGAAGACTCGAGGCTGTAATTGCTGCCAAAGGTACTTTAACAAAGTACTGAGTAATGGTTATGAATACTTATGGAAATGTGATCTTTAATCCATTATAGAATAAGGCTGTAATGTAACAACATTTGGAAAAAGGCAAGGGGTCTGAACACTTTCTGCACTAACTGTGTATTATGTCCTCTTATGTGCAATACTAAATTAGGTACTTTTCTGTGACATACCACTACTGTGTCTGTATGACTGCCCTTAATAAGGTAATTATAGTAATAGCATCTTGTCAGGCTGTATCACTGCCTGGTATAGCAACTGCTCCGCCTGCAACTGCAAGGCTCTCCAGGGGTGGTGCGGTCTGCCAAATGCATCACCGGGGGCACACTGCCTGCCCTCAAGGACAACAACAGCACCTGATGTCACAGGAAGGCCATAAGGATCTTCAACCACCCAATCCACAGCCTGTTCACCCCGCTATCATCCAGAAGCTGAAGTCAGTACAGGTTGGTCAAAGCTAGGACTAAGAGACTGAAAAACTGCTTCTCTCTCAAGGCCATCAGACTGTTAAATAGCCATCACTTCAGTTTTATTGATCTTCTGATCTTGTTTGAAGATAATGTTCTATGCACTGATCTTTACAGAAAACCTACTGATCGTAAAAGTTTGTTCCCTTGAAAAACAGTTTGCTCTTCAGCCAATTCTGTCGAATCAAAAGAGTTTGTAAAAAAAAAGAAGATAGAAAGAAATATGGCTGAGACGCAGAGAACATTCAAGGAGAGGGGTACAAAAATGGTCCGATTAATACAGTCATTGAGAAAATTCAAAACATAACGAGACATGACCTTTTTCAAGGTGCACTGAACAAATTAAGGGAATCGTTCACAAACATTGGCACATTCTAAGATCCAATGATAGTCTCTGTAATGTGTTTTAGGACCTTCCCTTGGTCGTATTCTCACGGGGCAGAAACCTCAGAGATCAATTGGTAAACTCTGATTTACCACCCCAAGATATCCCTGCACCACGTCTATTTGCGCCCCTAATGGATGGAAACTACAAGTGTAATGGCTGTGCTCAATGCAATGGCACTTATAAATGTAGATCATTCAAACACCACCAAATAGGGAAACAGATCCCAATCAAAGGTGTTATTACGTGCTCCACTAAGGCAGTTATTTATCTTATAACTTGTCCTTGTGGTAAAAAATTATGTGAATAATAAGTATCGTAGCACCATTATGTGCAAAAACTCGTCTCTGCGTTATATTGGCATCGAACATGTCACCCTCCCTAGGAGAGGGGGTGACCTCAACAATTTATTGTTAAAACGAGAGGCTGCCTGGATCTTTAATTTAAAGACCCTTGCTCCCTTCGGTCTCAATGTGGACTTTGATCTGAAGCCATTCTTGTGATTTTGCTATTGTAAATGTTTGTGGGCTTATGTGGCCAAATTGTATCTATGACTGTACGCTATCCATTTATGTTTTTTGTATGCTATTTTAATATATGAGAGTTGACCAATGATATCAGGCCACACCCGGTCATGATTACAGACACCTGCGCGTGTCTTTTGACACTATATAAATTTGGAAAGTTGAGAAATAAATACAGTATAGTAGGTTTAGCCTATAGAAAGCTGATGGGATCCTCCTCTTTTCAATAGAGGCCATCACTCAGTTTCCTCACGTAATTGTACAGCCTATAGAAATGTTGCACAACATGAGCTCATGTTTGGTTAGATTTTCGATCACATTTGCATTGATGTCAGAGTTATTAGAGGGACAAAATATTGCTGAGTACCAGGCAGTTAGAAAGGCTACTAACGACCATCAGAAGCATCTGAGCTTGGAGAAGATTAATTATCGTGACTAAACGGTCACGTGGAATTTGACAGGCCTCATGACTGGCTGTGTGGTGGGAATATGGTCACCGTAACAGATGTATGACAGATTACCTGTGACAGTCAGGGAGACAGGTGAGCCAGCAAACTTTTCTCCAGATGTTATCAATCTGAATCTGTACCCAGCAGAGTCACTCAATCTCAGGTCTGTGATTCTCAGGGTACCCTCACTCTTCTTATCCCCAAGGTACTCCATATGACCCTCATATCCTGGCACTGAGCTCAGATCTTCAGGATCCATATCAGACTCCCATTTAGTAAACCAGAAAGTAGTTTTGATCTCATGATCAATGGGATATGTGTAAGAGCAGGATATGTCCACTGTTGACCCCTTCAAGGCACAGATACTCTGATGGGTGTAAGTCACAATCCAACAGTTCTTACCTGAAATACAAAAAGACAACAAAACACCTTACATAAATATGTCATTGCAATACCTACCAGTATACACGCATGTTGTTAATAAAGTAGGAAAACAATTAGTAGTGAAAACCATAATGATATGCTGTGAAAGTAACCAGGAAGTGACTACTCTTTCAGCATTGTAGTTTTTCAACTTTAAAAATAAATAAAAATGAAAGGGTGTTCAATGTGTCAACATATTGAGTAAAGGTCTTCATAAAAGGCATCTGGTAGAAGTAAATTCACCCACAAACATGAATATATCTTATGAATTTGATATGCAATCTTGAAGCCCTACGAAGATACGGAACTAAAGCAGAAGTGGACGGCACATTAACAGCAAATAAAATTATAATCATCTCACAACCGGAAACAACATTTTATTTGTATGAAAATTGTATTTAAAAGTCCACACTCACACACTGCAAGAGAGTGGAGATCCTCATGGCCTTTTACAGCACAGGAGTAGCTGTCTGCATCACTAAAGGAGTCTGGGTACAGGCTGGAAGTGTCCTCCTTTACTTTTTGTCCGTTCTTGTACCAGATGTAGGTGGGGTTGTCAGTCAGAGTACAGGTGGTGCTACAGGTCAGTGTCTTATCCTGATGTCCACCAGTCACCTTCACCTGAAGACCTGGAGAAAAAACAATATCACTGTAAATCCCTTTATCACTGACTTATCACTCTAATACAAAGATGGAAGAAATCCTATGTTATACAGACATAAATACAAACCAAGACAATTATCCTGAACTAAATGGAATTCAACAGTTTAACTATATTGAATGTTACTGTACCTGTGACAGACAGAGTGACTCCAGGACTGCCCATATATTTCCCTCCTTCCTGATTTGTCATAAATCTGAACTTGTACTCAGCAGAGTCACTCTCTCCCAGGTCTGTTATTTTCAGGCGTTGACCATTCTTGTCTCCATGATACTCCAGACGACCTGAATACTCTGGGTCCTGACCTAGACTGTCAGGTTCTACACCAGTCCCCAATTCAGTGAACCAGAAGGCTGTTGTGACTGTATGACCACTGGGATATGTGTAAGAGCAGGACAGCTCCACTGAAGACCCCTTCAAGACACAGATTCTATTCTTGGTGTAAGTTACACTCCAGCCATCCTGACCCAGCACCACTGAAAAAGTCATGCAACACAATTGTATCAAAATTAAGCCAAGGTCTGTTGGCACAGACTAAGGGACGGATTGAGAGACAACAGATCAAGGTGTGCTGTGCTACTATAGTTAGTGAGGCCTGGCCTACCGTAAAACTTCAATTAGTTTGGGCGTTTTATTTGATTACCGGTAAATAACTGAACACAACAAATGCTTTATTACAGACAGGCTTCTACTTGAGCCAGGCATCTATTTCCTGAATGTACACAGCTCTCGCTCATTTGCATAGTTAATAGTTTCATTCCAGCATTCACTTCCAGCATTTTAATACATTTCTTAATTTCCTTCACTAACGTGTTAGGGACACATCACAATTTACTGGGGGTCCAAAATAGGGGAGGGTTGTCAAACTTGTTTAGTTGCTTTGGGGGGTTGTCAAACCTTTTTAGTTGCTTTGGGGGGTTGTCAAACATTTTTAGTTGCTTTGGGGGGTTGTCAAACCTTTTTAGTTGCTTGGGGGGTTGTCAAACCTTTTAGTTGCTTTGGGGAGGGTTGTCAAACATTTTAATTGCTTTGGGGAGGGTTGTCAAATCTTTTAGTTGCTTTGGGGAGGGTTGTCAAACCTTTTAGTTGCTTTGGGGGTGGTTGTCAAACCTTTTTAGCTGCTTTGGGGAGGGTTGTCAAACCTTTTAGTTGCTTTGGGGAGGGTTGTCAAACCTTTTAGTTGCTTTGGGGAGGGTTGTCAAACCTTTTAGTTGCTTTGGGGAGGGTTGTCAAACCTTTTAGTTGCTTTGGGGAGGGTTGTCAAACCTTTTAGTTGCTTTGGGGAGGGTTGTCAAACCTTTTAGTTGCTTTGGGGAGGGTTGTCAAACCTTTTAGTTGCTTTGGGGAGGGTTGTCAAACCTTTTAGTTGCTTTGGGGAGGGGGTTGTCAAACCTTTTAGTTGCTTTGGGGAGGGTTGTCAAACCTTTTAGTTGCTTTGGGGAGGGTTGTCAAACCTTTTAGTTGCTTTGGGGAGGGTTGTCAAACCTTTTAGTTGCTTTGGGGAGGGTTGTCAAACATTTTTAGTTGCTTTGGGGAGGGTTGTGTGTTTTTTTATTGGCCACAGGGGAGGGTAGTGTGTTGTATCTCTGGATAAAATTAGTTATTTAGCAGGTTTACTTTATAATGTCTTCCATGCTAGCTAAATGTCCTCCTCATCTTGTATGCACCTCCCCTATATCAAGGTGTTTTGGTACTTCCATTGTGCACTACGCTTTTACACACACTAACTTTTACGATACCACAGTATAGTCTACCTACCACAGGTCAGTATAGTCTACCTACCACAGGTCAGTATAGTCTACCTACCACAGGTCAGCATAGTCTACCTACCACAGGTCAGCATAGTCTACCTACCACAGGTCAGCATAGTCTACCTACCACAGGTCAGTATAGTCTACCTACCACAGGTCAGTATAGTCTACCTAGCACAGGTTAATATAGTCTACCTACCACAGGTCAGTATAGTCTACCTACCACAGGTCAGTATAGTCTACCTACCACAGGTTAATATAGTCTACCTACCACAGGTCAGTATAGTCTACCTACCACAGGTCAATATAGTCTACCTACCACAGGTCAGTATAGTCTACCTACCACAGGTCAGTATAGTCTACCTACCACAGGTCAGTATAGTCTACCTACCACAGGTCAATATAGTCTACCTACCACAGGTTAATATAGTCTACCTACCACAGGTCAATATAGTCTACCTACCAAAGGTCAGTATAGTCCACCTACCACAGGTCAGTATAGTCTACCTACCACAGGTCAGTATAGTCTACCTACCACATGTCAGTATAGTCTACCTACCACAGGTCAGTATAGTCTACCTACCACAGGTCAATATAGTCTACCTACCACAGGTCAGTATAGTCTACCTACCACAGGTCAGTATAGTCTACCTACCACAGGTTAATATAGTCTACCTACCACAGGTCAGTATAGTCTACCTACCACAGGTCAATATAGTCTACCTACCACAGGTCAGTATAGTCTACCTACCACAGGTCAATATAGTCTACCTACCACAGGTCAGTTTAATCTACCTACCAGAGTTCAGTATAGTCTACCTACCACAGGTCAGTATAGTCTACCAGTCTAACTGGTCATATAGTCCCTAAATCCACCATTCATAGTGACAATAGTGGTATGTGTCTGTTTGTCCAGATCTGTAATAGGCTAATTAGCAATCATACCATAGTCTAAATCATTCAAAGCTCACCCATTTTCACCTACCACAAGAAAACATATGAATAGCTGACCTAGGCACAGGACAGGTCTCACCTACCAAAGAACATGAGATGCACAGTCTACCTACCACAGGTCAGTATAGTCTACCTACCACAGGTCAGTATAGTCTACCTACCACAGGTCAGCATAGTCTACCTACCACAGGTCAATACAATGATCCTACCTAGGTCACTAGACTACCAAACCACAGGTCAGTATGATCCTACCTAGGTCACTAGACTACCAAACAACAATCAATGATCCTACCACAGACTAGACTACCAAACACAATCAGCAATGATCCTACCTCAGACTAGACTACCAACCACAATCAATGATCCTACCTCAGATAGTCTACCAAACAACAATCAATAGATCCTACCTAGACAGGTCAGATAGTCTACCTAACAACAATCAATGATCCTACCTAGACTCAGACTACCAAACAACAATGCAATGATCCTACCTACAGGTCAGATAGTCTACCTACTAGACAGGTCAATGATACCTACCTCAGACTAGTCTACCAAACCAATGCAATGTCAGTATAGATACCTACCATAGGTCAATATAGTCTACCTACTGTACAACAATGCAAGGATCCTATAGACTCTACCAACAACAATGTCAATAATCCCTACCAGAGTTCAGTATAGTCTACCAAACAACAGGTCAATGATCCTACCAGTCTAACTACCAAACAATTCATAGTGACAATAGATCCTACCTGGACTGTTTGTCCAAACTGTAACAATTAGCAATCATACCTACACATAAAATCATTCAAAGCTGCACCCATTTTCAATATGAATCCAAAGAAAACATATGAATAGCTGATAGGCAGACAGACTACCAAACATCATTGCAAAGAAAGAACATGAGATGACAGTTTAAAAACAACCCCAATGATCTTGTTTAACTACCAAACAATACAATGATCCTACCTAGACTAGACTACCAAACAACAATGCAATGATCCTACCTAGACTAGACTACCAAACAACAATGCAATGATCCTACCTAGACTAGACTACCAAACAACAATGCAATGATCCTACCTAGACTAGACTACCAAACAACAATGCAATGATCCTACCTAGACTAGACTACCAAACAACAATGCAATGATCCTACCTAGACTAGACTACCAAACAACAATGCAATGATCCTACCTAGACTAGACTACCAAACAACAATGCAATGATCCTACCTAGACTAGACTACCAAACAACAATGCAATGATCCTACCTAGACTAGACTACCAAACAACAATGCAATGATCCTACCTAGACTAGACTACCAAACAACAATGCAATGATCCTACCTAGACTAGACTACCAAACAACAATGCAATGATCCTACCTAGACTAGACTACCAAACAACAATGCAATGATCCTACCTAGACTAGACTACCAAACAACAATGCAATGATCCTACCTAGACTAGACTACCAAACAACAATGCAATTATCCTACCTAGACTAGACTACCAAACAACAATGCAATGATCCTACCTAGACTAGACTACCAAACAACAATGCAATGAATAGTTGCAATATTGTTTTTAAGTGAGTACACATTTCTACTGTACTGTAGACTGTGTGAAAATGTCATTTGAATAACAGCGCAAAAGCCCTGTGATTTGAATGTTTCCTTCCATTTGGATCAGTTGTGGGTCATCGACAATTTCTAAGGTCTAGGAAGGCACAGTAGCAGGCCAGTCTGGCTGTGTTTCTGATACTGAGATCCGCTGTCTGTTTCAGAGCATCATTCTCCCAAGTCCTCCTATGATAATGTGGCCATATATTCTCCCGGCAGACCCAGTTATTCAGGTAGGCTTAACAGGATCTGCCTCCTCTCCAATCCCGAGCCAGCTATTCCTCTCGTACATTAGACGTAAGGCTTCAATATAGCCTAAATAATCATTTAAATGTATTACCTTTTATATGTGGCATAAACACAACCAGCCACAATGTTGTCATCTGATTAGGCTACTTTAAAAGTCTGCTTTAGGCATGCGCACATTCATCCAATATCTAATTCCAGGAACCTCAAAATGGCCTGACATGAAAAGGTTCCCAGGTTCCCAACCAAGGGGATGTGATGAACTTCACAGGGTTTTAACTTCACAGGGTGATGCAAATTAAAAGTATGAACTTCATGATTGGGTGGTGATAACTTCACAGAAAATGGGGTGGTGATTAACAACATCATGGGAAAGGGGGTGATTAACTTCATTTATTAGGGGGGTGATTAACTTCACAGGGGGTGATGATTAAGGGGGTGATATTATGATGAACTTCACAGGGGGTGATGTGATGAACTTCACAGGGGGTGATGAACTTCACAGGGGGTGATGAACTTCACAGGGGGTGATGAACTTCACAGGGGGGGGTGATGAACTTCACAGGGGTGATGAACTTCACAGGGGTGATGAACTGATGAACTTCACAGGGGTGTGAGGTGATGAACTTCACAGGGGTGTGATGAACTTCACAGGGGGAACTTCACAGGGGTGATGAACTTCACAGGGGGTGTGATGAACTTCACAGGGGGTGATGAACTTCACAGGGAGGTGATGAACTTCACAGGGGGTGTGATGAACTTCACAGGGGGTGAAAGTGCACAGAGATGAGCTTGATGCTCCTTTCAATAACTATCGAGGTCTTATTCTGGTGACATGATTGATGCTTGGCTGCCGTTTGACATAAAGATAATTGTACACTTTTGTCCATAATAATCGCATGATGAACTTCACAGGGGGTGAAAGTATGTAGGCTACACCTGCACTGTCTCTGCAAGCTGTTGGCTAGAGAGCACATGCCAATATCAGAGCACATTCGCTATATAACGCAACATGTTTTTGTGACAAAACCATCAGTAGGCCTGTAGTTTAAAATATTTATAGAGTTGAAAATGAGATGGAAACCCATTTACCTTTGTATTTTTTATTTGCTACATGGGAAGTTAATCCCAAAGGTTATTTATATGTGCACTAAGTATTTACAGATTTACAGACTTTTGGCTATGTGCAAAAATGGGATCAATTTGAACTTGGGTTCAAAAAGTGCAAAAAGTCAATTTGTTGGAGACAACTCTGATGGGAAAATGTGCATACATTTTTATGCAGATTTTAAAATATTTGTTTCACCAGCAGCCCCAAACATCTAAAGAATAAGCGACAGACCAGCCAAAGGCTTGTAAGAATTGTACTTAAACTCCCCCTTCATACTCATCTGTAGGTCAAACATTTTTGTCTGCATTTCTGCAGTGTCTGTATCTATATAATTGTATATGCATTTATGTTAAAGATAGGGACCACAATGGAAATACGTCCCTCACTGTATTGTGCAATACTGGTCAATTTTAAATAACTGTACACACACACACACACACACACACACACACACACACACACAGAACAAGTATTTGAAACACTGCCAATTTTGCAGGTTTTCCTACTTACAAAGCATAGAGGTCTAGTTTTTATCATGGGTACACTTCAACAGTGAGAGACGGAATCTAAAACAAAAATCCATAAAAGTATTTGATACATCAGAAAAGCAGAACTTAATATTTGGTACAGAAACCTTTGTTTGCAATTACAGAGATCATACGTTTCCTGTAGTTCTTGACCAGGTTTGCACACACTGCAGCAGGGATTTTGTTCCACTCCTCCATACAGACCTTCTCCAGATCCTTCAGGTTTCGGCCTGTCGCTGGGCAATACGGACTTTCAGCTCCCTCCAAAGACTTTCTATTGGGTTCAGGTCTGGAGACTGGCTAGGCCACTCCAGGACCTTGAGATGCTTCTTACGGAGCCACTCCTTAGTTGCCCTGGCTGTGTGTTTCGGGTCGTTGTCATGCTGGAAGACCCAGCCACGACCCATCTTCAATGCTCCTACTGAGGGAAGGAGATTGTTGGCCAAGATCTTGCGATACATGGCCCCATCCATCCTCTCCTCAATACGGTGCAGTCGTCCTGTCCCCTTTGCAGAAAAGCATCCCCAAAGAATGATGTTTCCACCTCTGTGCTTCACAGTTGGGATGGTTTTCTTGGGGTTGTACTTATCCTTCTTCTTCCTCCAAACACAGCGAGTGGAGTTTAGACCAAAAAGCTATATTTTTGTCTCATCAGACTACATGACCTTCTCCCATTCCTCCTCTGGATCATCCAGATGGTCATTGGCAAACTTCAGACGGGCCTGGACATGCACTGGCTTGAGCAGGGGGACCTTGCGTGTGCTGCAGGATTTTAATCCATGACGGCATAGTATGTTACTAATGGTTTTCTTTGAGACTGTGGTCCCAGCTCTCTTCAGGTCATTGACCAGGTCCTGCCATGTAGTTCTGGGCTGATCCCTCACCTTCCTCATGATCATTGATGCCCCACGAGGTGAGATCTTGCATGGCGCCCCAGACCGAGGGTGATTGACCGTCATCTTGAACTTCTTCCATTTTATAATTGCGCCAACAGTTGTTGCCTTCTCACCAAGCTGCTTGCCTACTGGCTAGTAGCACATCCCAGCCTTGTGCAGGTCTACAAGTGTATCCCTGATGTCCTTACACAGCGCTCTGGTCTTGGCCACTGTGGAGAGGTTGGAGTCTGTTTGATTGAGTGTGTGGAGAGGTTGGAGTCTGTTTGATTGAGTGTGTGGACAGGTGTCTTTTATACAGGTAACGAGTTCAAACAGGTGCAGTTAATACAGGTAATGAGTGGAGAACAGGGGGCTGTAAAGAAAAACTAACAGGTCTGTGAGAGCCGGAATTATTACTGGTTGGTAGGTGATCAAATACTTATGTCATGCAATAAAATGCAAATTCATTACTTAAAATCATACAATTAGATTCCGTCTCTCACAGTTGAAGTGTACCTATGATAAAAATTCCAGACCTCTACATGCTTTGAAAGTAGGAAAACTTGCAAAAATCGGCAGTGTATCAAATACTTGTTCTCCCCACTATATATGTGTGTGTGTGTGCTTTATTACTGACAAATAAAATCAATCAGTTTAAACTGTAAAGTGACCATTTGATGAAAGGAAAGAGACATCCTTACAAAACACCAAAAAGTTCAACAACATTCAGAGATTGCCACGCCTTCTTTACTGGGTAGGCCTACAAGATAAGGAGGGATGTATTTCCTGTTTCTCCAGATTGGGTTTTGATTGTGGTTTTAAAACGCAAACCATGATATTGAAGTGCTCAAAGTCATTATGCTTTTGTTTATTGGTTGTGTGGTGCATTGGCACTGAAACCTGTTGGTAGAAAATTTGTTGCATATATTATACTGTATAAATAATATTGCACTCGAAATATAAATTTTTAAAATCTGATTTCCCCTAGCTGATCATTGTCTGCAGCCGGCTCTGATTGTAGTGTAAAGAAACAGGCTGTCACAGTTTTCTTCATGTGAAAGAGAGTCAGACCAAAATGCAGCGTGGCTATTACGATCCATGTTTAATGAAACAAAGTAAACACGAATCAAATACAAAAACGTAAACCAAAACAGCCTAATTCTGGTGCAAAGTAACACAGAGACAGGAACAAGGCCAATCACCCACAAAACCCAACACCAAACAGGCTACCTAAATATGGTTCCCAATCAGAGACAATGACAAACACCTGCCTCTGATTGAGAACCATATCAGAGTCAAAGTCAAATTTCACATTTATAAAGACACTGTAGCTATATAATTAATATGAACATGTCACGCCCTGATCTGTTTCACCTGTCCCTGTGATTGTCTCCACCCCTTCCAGGTGTCGCTTATTTTCCCCAGTGTATTTATCCCTGTCTCTCTGTGCCAGGTCGCCTTGTATGTTTAAGTCAAGTCAACCAGAGGTTTTCACGTTCTCCTGCTTTTTTTTTTTTTGCTATTATCCTTTTCTAGTTCTCCTGGTTTTGACCCTTGCCTGTTTCTGGACTATATACCTGCCTGCCTGACCTTTCTGCCTGCCTTGACCACGAGCCTGTCTGCCACTCTGTACCTCCTGGACTCCGATCTGGTTTTGACCTTTTGCCTGTCCACAACCATTGTCTTGCCTACCCCTTTTGGATGAATTAACATTGTAAGACTCCAACCATCTGTGTCCTGTGTCTGCATCTGGGTCTCACCTTGTGTCCTACTAGAACTGGGTGAGTTCAGACTAAATATAAAAGCACTTAAACTCTCTGAAAGCTTCACTTATACGAAAGTTTTACTTGAACCCAAAATGGTTCTCAAATGGATTACTAAGAAATGCTCAACCACTGTTTAAAAATGGCCTTTTTACAGATTACCATGTCTAATTTTCAATTAATTGAAAATGAAACATTCAATGTATCTCTTTTTCAAAAAAGCATTGCAGAACTGATTTCAATTTCATCCCCAGAAAAGACAGAACAAATATTACATTATGGCTGACCTCAATGTGCTGGTTGATAAAATACCTGTATTTATGGAAAATGTTGAAAGAATTTGGTTATTCAATTATTGTAAATTGGTATGGAAGAATGTATTTCATGGAGTTATCAGAATTGTATGGGAAGGTCTGCTCAGTCCAAGATTACAACCAATTGATTACAGAATTACACAAATGGAGGCAGGTGGCAGTGGCGGGAGGTAGGGAACTGGTGTGTCTGCCCAATATAAAGGATCAAAACTGCCGGAGGAACAAAAACAGCATAAATAGGAAAGTATACCAGTTTTGTTTGAGGACCAGGATGTTGACAGCTGTGCCATATAGATTGAAAAGAAGCTGGGAAGAAATGGTTTTTAATGTACCGATTCCATGGCACAGGGTGTATGAGTTGATATAGTTGAAGTGGGAAGTTTACATACACTTAAGTTGGAGTCATTAACTTGTTTTTCAACCACTCCACAAATGTCTTGTTAACAAACTAGTTTTGGTAAAGCAAGTAGGACTTGTGCATGACAAGTAATTTTTCAAACAATTGTTTAGACATTATTTTCACTACCACAATTCCAGTGGGTCAGAAGTTACACTAAATTACACTAAATTGACTGCCTATAAACAGCTTGGAAAATTACAGAATGATGTCATGGCTTTAGAAGCTTCTGATAAGCTCATTTGCGTCAATTGGAGGTGTACGTGTAGATGTATTTCAAGGCCTACCTTTCAAACTCAGTGCCCCTTTGCTCGACATCATGGGAAAATCAAAAGAAATCAGCCAAGACTTATATATTGCAGAAAATATTGCAGACCTCCACAAGTTTGGTTCATCCTTGGGAGCAATTTCCAAACGCCTGAAGGTACCACATTCATCTGTACAAACAATAGTACGCAAGTATAAACACCATGGGACCATACAGCCTTCATACTGCTCAGGAAGGCGATGCGTTCTGTCTCCTAGTGATGAACGTTCTTTGGTGTGAAAAGTGCAAATCAATCCCAGAACAACGGCAAAGGACCCTGACTATGCTGGACGAAACAGGGCACAAAGTAATCTATATCCACAGTAAAACGAGTCCTATATCGACATATCCTGAAAGGCTGCTCAGCAACGAAGAAGCCACTACTCCAAAACAGCCATTAAAACACCAGACTATGGTTTACAACTGCACATGGGGACAAAGATTTTACTTTTAGGAGAAATGTCGTCTGGTCTGATGAAACGAAAACAACTGTTTGGCCATACTGACCATTTGGAGGAAAAAGGGGAAGGCTTGCAAGCCGAAGAACACCATCCCAAGCATGGGGGTGGCAGCATCATGTTGTGGGGGTGCTTTGCAGGGACTGGTGTACTTCACAAAATATATGGCATCATGAGGAAAGGAAAATTATGTGGATATATTGAAGCAACATCAAGACATCAGTCAGGAAGTTAAAGCTTGGTCGCAAATGGATTTTCCAAATGGACAATGACCCAAGCATACTTCCAAAGTTGTGGCAAAATGGCTTAAGCTCAACAAAGTCAAGGTATTAGAGTGGCCATCACAAAGCCCTGACCTCAATCCCATAGAAAATTTGTGGGCAGAACTGAAAAAGCGTGTGCAAGCAAGGAGGCCTACAAACCTGACTCAGTTACACCAGCTCTGTCAGGAGGAATGTGCCAAAATTCAGCCAACTTATTGTGGGAAGCTTGTGTAAGGCTACCCAAAATGTTTGACCCAAGTTAAACAATTTAAAGGCAATGCAACCAAATACTAATTGAGTGTATGTCAAATTCTGACCCACTTGGAATGTGATGAAAGAAATAAAAGCTGAAATCATTCTATTATTCTGACATTTCACATTCTTAAAATAAAGTGGTAATCCTAACTGACCTACAACAGGGAATTTTTACCTGGATTAAATGTTAGGAATTGTGAGACTGAGTTTAAATGTATTTGGCTAAGGCGTATGTAAACTTCTGACTAACTGTGCATTTTTAAAACTACTCAAGACTTCTTTTTTTTATTTAACTAGGCAAGTCAGTTAAGAACAAATTCTTATTTTCAATGACTGCCAAGGAACAATGAGTTAACTGCCTGTTCAGGGGCAGAACGACAGTTTTGTACCTTGTCAGCTCGGGGTTTGAACTTGCAACCTTCTGGTTACTAGTCCAACGCTCTAACCACTAGGCTACCCTGCCACCCCTTGTTTTTCAGCTAACATTATTCTACAGAATTCTTGCCACCAACAATGTTGAATATTTGGGGCATTCAATTATCGTAGCTCTTCAGATTTAGTTGTGTGGATGCAAAAATCAATAGTCCATTTGTTCTGGTATTGCCCTCAGGTAGCCTGTTGCTGGTCTCAGGAATGGCCAAAAAGTTAACTTGAATCTAAAATTGACCCTACAAATAGCATTTTTGAGAGATCTGGAGAGACCTGGTCAGTCAATTACTAACATACTAATACTCTTACGAATCAACTCGCAATCGGTGGATTCTATTTGATTACATCTATTCAAATTGTATGTTAAACATCACAGCATAGTTGAAAGATACATGGTGTGTAGAAATCCAAAGATTGTGGCCAGCAGAGAAAGGTGGGATGGGCTGAGGGAAACTGAGAGTTGGGATGTGGAGTGGAGTGTCTGGGTGGGGGATAGAATGACGGTCAAAGACAAAAGTAGAAAATTCTGTCAAAATAAACAAAACATTTTTGAATGACACTGAGGGGCAACGCTGTTACGTCCAATGCATGTTTTGAGTGAGGATGGTTGAGGGGCAGCTCTCTGGGAACTGTAGGGGGAAGGAATCTTTGTTGGCAGTTAGGAGCTTGGGCCGGTGGCCGAAAGGTCGTTGGTTCTGGGCCCCGATTTGACTTTGTCAAAGTGCCCTTGGGCGTGGCGCTTGACCTTTGTTGCTCTGCATAGGCTTGTCTGCTAAATGACTGACTGTAAATGTTTTGTCCACTTTGTCGCCATAGTTGAGTTGAGTGAATGGAAATCACAGATACGCATCACTTATCACTTGAAAGATAACTATTTAAAGTGAAGTGGAGACGCCTAACAGAACACACCAGAATAACATTATGATTCATATCCTTTTATAAATGTCTGTAGATTATTAAACAAAGCAACTAAAAGTTAAGAATGAGACCATACCTGCTACAGACCAGAGAAAGACCACCAACACACTTCCTGCTGTTCTCAAGGCCATTGTTGCATCTCTCACCCTGCAGTCTTAGAAACAAACACTATAGCTGGTGAATAACTCCACCTGAGACATTGAAGTATAAACTGTAAATGGGGTACAGGGCCTCATTACTGAAAATGAACCAGGCTCATTTTGTGTTGTATTGTGCTATATGGTTGTCTGTGAATACTGTCTGTCTGTAAGTCTATTGCACTATGTATGTATGTAATGTGTTGTGATGTGTTGCATGTTTGTCTATTTAATCTGACAAAGTATGATACAAAATAAATTCCTAATGTATACAATAGTCATCATCATTATCAACAATCAATTATTGAACATATTTGTAGAACTGCAAACACATATTTCTATATTGCAAGTGACTCTCTCACACACACACAAATACAGAAACCATCTGTATTGAAGGCCCATGGAGTCTATCAAAGTCTAGAGAGCTGGTTGTTATGGATGTAGAAAGTTGAAACACACATCCTACACAGTATAGATGTCAACCCTCCTCCCCATCAGTCTGGTCCTGAAGGGCCCTCCGATAAACCCACTGTCATTCACACACACACTGAGCAGAGATTCAAATGGTTGATTGCATGTTTATTTTACACTGGTTAATCATCTCATCACTATGTAGATCAACACTCCTACACTGAGGCACTTTATGAATACTGACCCTGATGTAATAACCAAAACATAAGAAGTAAAATGATACATTAGCCTCAATAATGACTTACATCTACAAACTAATAACCAAAAACTAACAAAGTTATTGTCAAGAGCACTTAGAATGAAGTGAAGGAGAGGTCTTGTACAGTGAGTCAACTGGTTGATACATATTTAAAGTGGTCGGGACACAAGTAGCTGATGCAGAACTGTCCTTTCCTCTTAAAGAGGAATTTAAGTCATTAATATACAAGAGGACCAGAACAGGACCAGAACAGCACTCCTCTCTCAGCATGTCCAGCCCACTCACCTCAGCCAATCATGGCTAGCAGGAAGGTTCTGTGGCTAAACCAACTAGGCTAATTTTATTCGTATGTACAGTTGACATACAAGTTTGTTATTAAGGCACATGAAAGTTCACATGTTCCAGAAGGCATTTCTGCCAAAAAACGCATTTTGAATAAAAAAGTTGACTTTCAAATGGCTCTCCTGTGAAGTAGTGACCCAGGTCTAGTTTCCTGAAACGAGTCAGTCTAATGTAGCATGTTGTTCATATACTATTCTGTGATAATGAAGTGCTAATTAAGTACATACAGTATAATGTCCATATATAGAACACTATGGTTCAGGCTGTAGAGGTCTACAGATGACAGGAAGGTGATGCTGGCAGTACATAGAAACAAGAAGTAGCCTACTGTAAGTGTGAATTCTGTGGTTGACACATTTTAAAAGTAGCCCAGTCAAGGCGTTAAGACATTAACATGCACAAACAACATGTCAGAAAATAGTTGCCTTTGAGAAGTGGGCCATACATTTTTAGAGGCAAAATGTTACTAAATCCCATCACTCCTCATCAGCTGCTACTGAAGGTTCCAGTGTTGTTGCAGGCGCCGTGCTCTACCAACTCAGTTACAGAGGACCATATTCTGCATTTGTCTAATGTGTCTCATGTTAATACTACTCCTAAACACAACCCACATATACACACAAAAACATGCACATGAATAAACTGAACTAAACATCAACATAGTCCAGGGCCGGTATTCAGAAAGTGTATCAGAGTAGGAGTGCTGTTCTAGGATCAGTTTTGCCTTTTAGATCAATTATTTGGATGAGGTGAACCTGATCCTAGATCAGCACTCCTATTCTGATACATCAGGGCCAGTATTCATAAAGTGTAACAACCAAAACACAGCTCAAAACATCACAAAAATGAAACGATACGGTAAGTCTTACCCTCAAATATATGATATATTACAAGAAAAACATGACAAACAATATTTCCAGATATTGTCAAGAGTACTTAGAGTGAAGTGAAGGGGAAGGTCTTGTACAGTTAGTCAACTTACTGTCGCTGCGTGGAAACAAGAAGTAGTCTACTGCATTAGTAGAAGTAGGCGTAACCTAAGTGAGTTCTGTGGTTGATACATTTTAAAATTAGACTAGTCAGGGTGTTAACATGTGTAAACAGCATGCCACTAAAGCGATGTTACTGTTTCTAAATAGAAAATGGACAAAAGTCAGCATATTTGGATTTCTTTCTTTGAGTGGGCCTACATTTATTAAAAGACCCATTCCCATCATTCCCATCACTCCTCATCAGCTGCATCATGTGCAACTGAAAGTAGACTAAATAGTATGTTTGGCTCCAGTGGTCTAGACTAGATTGCCCCTACTGGCATCTCAACATTACTACAGTCTTAATATGTCTCTACTAGTCTAGGAAATCCCACACCTTAGTGAAACAGCAAGGACATTGTTAACATTGTGGGAGGCAACCTGTCTGCCTAGGGTGACTAATATGTCCCAATCATATCCTCATTCACTTGGTTCAATAACAAAATAACAAACTGGCAATAAGGGGCCTGAGAGTTCAAAGGGGGCCTGAGAAAACAAATTGGCGACCTCCACAAGTCTGGTTCATCCTTGGGAGCAATTTGGCCATAATGACCATTGTTATGTTTGGAGGAAAAGGGGGAGGCTTGTAAGCTGAAGAACACCATTCAAACCGTGAAGCACAGGGGTGGCAGCATCATATTTTGGGGGTGATTTTCTGCAGGAGGGGCTAGTGCACTTCACAAAATAAATGGCATCACGAGGAAGGAAAATGTGGATATATTGAAGCAACATCAAGACGTTAGTCAGAAAGTTAAAGCTTGATCGCAAATGGGTCTTCCAAATGGACAATGACCCCAAGCATACTTCCAAAGTTGTGGCAAAATGGCTTATGGACAACAAAGTCAAGGTTTTGGAGTGGCCATCACAAAGCCCTGACCTCAATCCTACAGAAAATTTGTAGGCAGAACTGAAAAGCGTGTGCAAGCAAGGAGGGCTACAAACTTGACTCAGTTACACCAGCTCTGTCAGGAGAAATGGGACAAAATACACCCAACTTACAGTGGGAAGCTTGTGGAAGGCTACCCGAAACGTTTGACCCAAGTTAAACAATTTAAAGGCAATGCTACCAAATACTAATTGAGTGTATCTAAACTTCTGACCTACTGGGGATGTGATGAAAGATATAAAAGCTGAAATAAATCATTCTCTCTACTATTATTCTGACATTTCACATTCTTCAAATAAAGTGGTGATCCTAACTGACCTAAAACAGGGAATTTTTTATAGGATTAAATGTCAGGAATTGTGAAAAACTGAGTTTAAATGTATTTGGTTAAGCTGTATGTAAACTTCTGAATTCAACTGTAGTCCATCCAGATCTTTGCCACCTAGGACATCTATTGGACCACTTAAATTTGAGTACACCTTCAATAGTCTAGGGAGCAACTGTCGTGGAGATTCTTAACAAAATGTAACACTTACAAGAACTTGTGAATTCAATATAGGCTTTTAATACAAACATATCAGAAGCCTAGATGGTCCGCGGAACACACCCTTTTCCAGAGCACTGGCTCTGATTTATACACATACAACATATGAGTCCATCCCACATGCAAATGAAGTTACTTCCCTCAGTCCATCTGCCACCATTATATCCCAATCTGTGCATCCTGCTTGTTCAGCTCGATAACGCCCATATCTGAAGCTTTCAGTCAAGTTATAATGGTGACAGGACCTCTTCATGTCCCAAAAATAATACATGCCCATCTTATGCTATGGGCCCCCTTACGTTCAGCCTGGTGTGTTCTTTGGTATGTGTGTCCTTATTAGGACTAGTAGACTGTGTCTCTTCTCTTCATGTCCTAAAAATATACGCCCTATGTCTATAGTCCATCAGTTGGTCATTTGGCTGACCCCCTCCTTTGTATGTCCCTCTGACCTTGGTTTGTCCAGCTGTCCTATGCTCTCATGGCCTTACTTTGGCTTCCTGTCCTATACAATAGACAATGCATTTTACCAGAATGGCAAATGCACTAAGTGTATCTTTCTCTTGTGTTACAGTATTATGTTTCTTCCTATATGTACATCTTTCTCCCACACTACATACCCATACCACACACATACGGACGCAGGCATCCACACGCACACACCCATACAATGTCTAATCTACCGGGAAAGAATCTGGCAAGGTCTCTCGCGTGCGTGTGTGTGTGTGTGTGTGCCTAGCCACTCAGGGTTATGTGGTTCAATGGCACCATCATGTGTCCAACAGGGAGAAATACAAGAAACGAGCTGAATGGATATGTAGTTATGATTCAATGTAAATTAACAAAATATTCAATTTATTTGTTGTCTTTTTATTGTTTACATTTGAGCTTATTTTCAACATAATGCTTATACTGTATTCAATGTGTCTAAAATATGTAATAATGAATAATGTGATAATAAAACAAGGAATATCCTGAGAATAATTTAAATTCCAGCATTTTCTCAAAAGTTAAAGCTCATTGTCGCAAACCTTCTAGATTAGAAAGCATAATGATAGTAAGAGAATAGGATTGTGAGGCCTAGCTTTGGTTTGATGCTGTTGCTCTTCAGTCTAGGTTCTGTGGTGCTTCTCTTCAGTCTAGGTTCTGTGGTGCTTCTCTTAATTTCTCATAAATGGAGAGCTAAGGATCTATTTGAGGGGCTGTGTCACTGGGGAGTCCCCTCACATTCTGAAAGAAGACACACTGAATGAGAACTTGACAAACTTGTCCCTATAACATTTATATGGACATGGACACAACTGCATTATTATTATTATTATTATTTGTCACTGTGTCTCATGTTAATACACTCCTAAACACAACCCACCATCACTGTGTCTCATGTTAATACTACTCCTAAACACAACCCACCATCACTGTTTCTCATGTTAATACTACTCCTATACACAACCACCATCACTGTGTCTCATGTTAATACTACTCCTAAACCCAACCCACCATCACTGTGTCTCATGTTAATACTACTCCTAAACACAACCCACCATCACTGTGTCTCATGTTAATATTACTCCTACACACAACCACCATCACTGTGTCTCATGTTAATACTACTCCTAAACACAACCCACCATCACTGTGTCTCATGTTAATACTACTCCTAAACACAACCCACCATCACTGTGTCTCATGTTAATACTACTCTAAACACAACCCACCATCACTGTGTCTCATGTTAATACTACTCCTAAACACAACCCACCATCACTGTGTCTCATGTTAATACTACTCCTAAACACAACCCACCATCACTGTGTCTCATGTTAATACTACTCCTAAACACAACCCACCATCACTGTGTCTCATGTTAATACTACTCCTAAACACAACCCACCATCACTGTGTCTCATGTTAATACTACTCCTAAACACAACCCACCATCACTGTGTCTCATGTTAATACACTCCTAAACACAACCCACCATCACTGTGTCTCATGTTAATACTACTCCTAAACACAACCCACCATCACTGTGTCTCATGTTAATACTACTCCTAAACACAACCCACCATCACTGTGTCTCATGTTAATACTACTCCTAAACACAACCCACCATCACTGTGTCTCAAACAAACAATCCCACCATCACTGTCACTGTGTCTCATGTTAATACTACTCCTAAACACAACCCACCATCACTGTGTCTCATGTTAATACTACTCCTAAACACAACCCACCATCACTGTGTTAATACATGTTAATACTACTCCTAAACACAACCCACCATCACTGTGTCTCATGTTAATACTACTCCTAAACACAACCCACCATCACTGTGTCTCATGTTAATACTACCCACAACCCACCATCACTGTGTCTCATGTTAATACTACTCCTAAACACAACCCACCATCACTGTGTCTCATGTTAATACTACTCCTAAACACAACCCACCATCACTGTCTCATGTTTATACTACAAACACAACCCACCATCACTGTGTCTCATGTTAATACTACTCCTAAACACAACCCACCATCACTGTGTCTCATGTTAATACTACTCCTAAACACAACCCACCATCAAACACAAACCCCCACCATCACTGTGTCTCATGTTAATACTACTCCTAAACACATCCCACCATCACTGTGTCCTAAACACAACCCACCATCACTGTGTCTCATGTTAATACTACTCCTAAACACAACCCACCATCACTGTGTCTCATGTTAATACTACTCCTAAACACAACACCATCACTGTGTCTCATGTTAATACATCACTGTGTCTCATGTTAATACTACTCCTAAACACAACCCACCATCACTGTGTCTCATGTTAATACTACTCCTAAACACAACCCACCATCACTGTGTCTCATGTTAATACTACTCCTAAACACAACCCACTATCACTGTGTCTCATGTTAATATTACTCCTAAACACAACCCACCATCAATGTGTCTTAAAATCGCAAGCACAAGTATTATATATGAAACTAGATGTACAATGTACATCCCATCTTTTGCAGCATGCAGTATTTGTACTATTTATTTTATACTATATTTTTTACTAATATTTATCAAGGGTGCCAATAATTATCGCTGTGACAGCATATCTCACAATCAGATACATATATAAAAGTACATTATTAACACACAAACAGTTATACTTGACAATGTTATACATTGACGTGAACATTATCCTTCAGCAGAAATGCATTTTGGTATTACTGGCATACTGTACTCTACTGATCATGTTTTAACACACAATTGAATAATCTGACTTTAACTAAACACATGTCCAATTATATCTATTGTGTTATTGACTGTACGCTTGTTGGTTCCATGTGTAACTCTGAGTTGTTGTTTGTGTCGCACTGCTTTGCTTTATCTTGGCCAGGTCGCAGTTGTAAATGAGAACTTGTTCTCAACTAGCTGACCTGGTTAAATAAAGGTAAAATAAAATAAAATCATCAATAAATCAATACATCATATAATACATTATTACATCATTAATCTAATATTTCACATTTGCAATATAGAATTCACAATAGCATGACATTGCGTGTGCGTGTGCGTGTGCGTGTGCGTGTGCGTGTGCGTGTGTGTGTGTGTGTGTGTGTGTGTCACATTAACAGCAAACACAATACCCATGATCTTATCATAAACACATTGGAAGGAGTCCCATGAAATTACATAGTAGACTTTGTTTTAGGGATGTCCTAAAATGTACACCGTAGAGAAGATAATTTCATGTCTATTGAAGAGGATCATTGACATCATGTCAGAATTGGAAAGCATTCTCATTTGCATAATGCTGATTTATGTTGATGTTACATCATGTACTCAAATCAACAAACTATTTTTTCTTATGTCCTGTGTGCTACCAAGGGGTACAGCGATAGTGAATTGTATACAACAATAGGCATTTGTCTAAGTCAGCTTAAAGCTACAGTCTGTGATCGGTACATCCATTTTCAGATTTTTAAATGAATGATGTATGGCCATTTTTCTTGAAGAATATAACTTAAATGCTTAGAAGCTTATTTCAACGGTACAACTCCATCAGAACCCTTTAAAACAGGGTTAAAACAATCATTTCCATCTCATGGATAGAATTCCAGAGTGGTTACATTTCTCCAGATAGAATTCTCAGCTCTTTACCAAAACAGATGGTGAAGTGACCGTGTGTTTTAAAATCCCAAAATGTAGTTTTAGATGATATAATACATTTAGTTAATAATGTCATTTTTGTGTAGTTGTGCTTTTGCTTGTAATGCAAACGAAAGTGAAACCATTGGATGGAGACCCATAGTCGACTTTTGTCATAAGGAGTCGGGATGTCCTCAAATGTACACCGTACGGAAAGATCATTTCACAGGTGTATAGAAGAGGACCAGTGACATCATGCTAGAACTGAAATGCTTGCTCATTTGCATGATATTAATTATATATGTTCTATCATCATAATACTCTCATGTCAACAAACTGACATTTCTTCTTTGTTCAACTTATTTTAAAATAAACCCTATAGGCAGAACCTCTGTCATTGTTTTACTTTGTTAAAATATCAGTGACTTATAGGAGGCCACATTCACTGTTTGACAAAATGGAAGAGCGTGAGAACCAATGGAGGGTGAAAGCATTTATTAACCTTTTCTCATGGATAAACAAACACTGGCCACTCATCACATTTGACAAAAAGTAAGAAACACATTTAGATTAGTGATTAAAAAAGCGTTATAATATCATACTTGACAGTCTCGATATCAACGCCAAGTTAATGTCATACATCAAATCAAATAAGAGTGCAGCTGTATAGTCTTGTGCAGATTTGTTTTGCTAAAGTTTAGTCTAAAGACACAACTAAAACACATTTCAATTCAGGAAGTAAACTGAAATGTCATATTTTCTCAATGCTTTTCAATGAGGAACAATTGGAATTGGAATTTTCCTAAATTGAAATGGAATTGACCCCAACCCTGAGTGCAACAAATGTCCATTGTTCCACCATATCATGAGTTCAAGGAAATGCACTTTGTCCTGAAGGAGGTTGCTGAGGTGAGAACGGGTCATAATAATGGCTGGAACGAGGCAAATAGAATGGAAACCATGTGTTTTATGTATTTTATACCATTCCACTTATTCTGCTCCGGCAATTACCACAAGCCCATCCTCCCCAATTAAGGTGCCACCATCCCCCTGTGCTTCAGCTATTGATGGAGGGAGATCTCAGGGAACAATGAGTTGTCACTAGGGGGTCAACTGTTTTGCTTATTGATGACATTGTCTACTCTTCCAATAAACAGCAGCATATGAATGCCCTTGATGATGTCTGTGAGTTCAGTGTTCTAGTATTGACTCTGTTGTAATGGCAGAAAATATTCACCGGGTGGCAGCACTGAGCCGGCTGAATTTCACAGCAGCATACTGGACATCCTCGTCCTGAATCTGGGGCTGAGGCAGCTGGACGGTGGAGTACAGAGGCACTTCCTGGTTTTTGGAGCCAGAGAAGTGGACGCTGGCATAGTGAACATAATCCTGGTTGTCTGTGGACTCTGTCTGTGCTGCAGTAGAGGTCATGGCCATGCCTGAGATGTTGTCATACACTGGACTAGAGTCTCCCTGATGGAGAAAGAGAGGACAGACAACATAAGGAGTAGAGGTGCTCCACAAAGCAATACACAGTCACCTTCTGTTTCCAACAGACTCACCTGTACATTCTCTGATGTGTCTCTTGTGTCAGAGGTGGATTTGGAGGCCTTCTTCCTGTTTTACACATTAATGAATGAATCAATCAATGTTACTAAGCTAAATAATAAAACTGAAAAATGTGTTTTCACTTCACTCACCTGAACCACATGAAGCCAGAGAGACAGAGGATGAGAACCAGAACAACCACTATGCTTCCTACAGCTGCAGTCATAAAGGAGGTTGGTTTCCCTATGATACAACATGGATGATTTGAGTACATGACATGATATAATGAACTACAAATGAACTATAATACAGGACAGTAATACAATACTTGTTAAGGGTTCTTATAACCCAGTGTAAACTAAGGTGTAATTAGTCAGAGTATAATGACTAAGATTAGATTGAACCATGTAGTTTTGTATAGAAGTATTGAAGATGTAACTTTACCTGCTACAATGATCATCAGAGCTGTAGAGTTCATAGATCCTCTTCCATTCTGGGCCTCACAGTAATATTCTCCTCTGTCCTCAGAGATGATGTTAGTGATGTTGTAACTCTGTCCTGATGCTTTTGGTGAGGTTACGTTCTTCTTGTACCAGGTGTATTTGTCCACAGGTGGGTTGGCATCACTGCTGCAGGTCAGAGTCACTGAACTGCCCTCCACTATTTCACCAGAGGGACTGACTGACACTGAGGTGTTCTTTGGGCCGTCTGGTGGACAATATGTAACACATTGTTCATACATAGAACTTGGACATATGATTAAAATAAATTAAATATGAATATAAATATGTGGAACTTAGACATTAATGTAACAATACAGTGTTTGTGAAGTACTTGTAGTTACTACAGTAATGAGATGAGTACAATCATCGAACTGGGACATAGATTGAAATAATGGATATAATAGATGAGAGAAGATGTTACGAAAAGAAAACAACTGGAGATGGATCACACATCCTCACATGTGACAGTGAGAGTCTCTTCAGCAGAGGGGAGATCCTCATGTCCTTCTACAGAACAGGAGTATCTGCCTGCATCCTCACTGCTGACTGGGTTTAGGAACAGACTGGTAGATTTTGTGGTTACATGTCCACTCTTGTACCAGATGTAGGTGGGGTTGGAGATGTCACTCAGAGTACAGGTGGTGCTACAGGTCAGTGTCACATTCTGTCCCTCTGTCACAGTGGCAGGAGTCACCTTCACCTGCAGACCTAAATGAAAGAGGATTAAAACACTGAGTACATCATTAAGTAATCGTTTGCAGTATTGATAGGATGTGACCTGCAGTGTTACCTGTGACAGTCAGAGTTGTTCCAGGGAAGGTGGGCTCCCAGGTTGTCTGATCTGTTCTGAATCTAAACTTATACTCAGCTGAGTCCTCCTCTGTCAGGTCTGTGATTCTCAGGATGGAGTCACTCTGCATATTTCCAAGGTACTCCACACGACCTCCATACCCCGGGCTCAGGATTTGAGACGCCTCATTAAGTTTTCCTTTTGTATACCAGTTTATTTCAGAGACTGTATGACCACTGGGATAAGTATAAGAGCAGGATATGTCCACTGATGTCCCCTTCAAGGTACAGATCCTCTGATGGGTGTAAGTCACGTGGAAATAACTGTGACCCTCAACAGCTGAAACACAAGTAAATTTTTCAAAAGGTGGAAGTATTTAGAACTGTAAAATCAACAACCATTAATCTAAATGGAACAGTAGCTCTATCTCATGTCTGTTTCACTAAACATCAACCACCATTAATCTAAATGGAATAGTAGCTCTACCTCATGTCTGTTTCACTAAACATCAACAACCATTAATCTATATTAAATAGTAGCTCTACCTCATGTCTGTTTCACTAAACATCAACCAGCATTAATCTAAATGGAATAGTAGCTCTACCTCATGTCTGTTTCACTAAACATCAACAACCATTAATCTATATTAAATAGTAGCTCTACCTCATGTCTGTTTCACTAAACATCAACCACCATTAATCTAAATGGAATAGTAGCTCTATCTCATGTCTGTTTCACTAAACATCAACCACCATTAATCTAAATGGAATAGTAGCTCTATCTCATGTCTGTTTCACTAAACATCAACCACCATTAATCTAAATGGAATAGTAGCTCTATCTCATGTCTGTTTCACTAAACATCAACCACCATTAATCTAAATGGAATAGTAGCTCTATCTCATGTCTGTTTCACTAAACATCAACCACCATTAATCTAAATGGAATAGTAGCTCTATCTCATGTCTGTTTCACTAAACATCAACAACCATTAATCTAAATGGAATAGTAGCTCTATCTCATGTCTGTTTCACTAAACATCAACCACCATTAATCTAAATGGAATAGTAGCTCTATCTCATGTCTGTTTCACTAAACATCAACAACCATTAATCTAAATGGAATAGTAGCTCTATCTCATGTCTGTTTCACTAAACATCAACCACCATTAATCTAAATGGAATAGTAGCTCTATCTCATGTCTGTTTCACTAAACATCAACCACCATTAATCTAAATGGAATAGTAGCTCTATCTCATGTCTGTTTCACTAAACATCAACAACCATTAATCTAAATGGAATAGTAGCTCTATCTCATGTCTGTTTCACTAAACATCAACCACCATTAATCTAAATGGAATAGTAGCTCTATCTCATGTCTGTTTCACTAAACATCAACCACCATTAATCTAAATGGAATAGTAGCTCTATCTCATGTCTGTTTCACTAAACATTAACCACCATTAATCTAAATGGAATAGTAGCTCTATCTCATGTCTGTTTCACTAAACATCAACAACCATTAATCTAAATGGAATAGTAGCTCTATCTCATGTCTGTTTCACTAAACATCAACAACCATTAATCTAAATGGAATAGTAGCTCTACCTCATGTCTGTTTCACTAAACATCAACCACCATTAATCTAAATGGAATAGTAGCTCTATCTCATGTCTGTTTCACTAAACATCAACCACCATTAATCTAAATGGAATAGTAGCTCTATCTCATGTCTGTTTCACTAAACAACAACACTGACCAGTGATGTATTGGATGATTTTGACAGACTTTAAAAGTGTATTAGTCACACTCACACACTGCAGGAGAATTGATGCCTTTTACAGCACAGTAGAAGCTGCCTTCAGGATTAAAGTAGACTGTGTATGAGGGAGAGGAGGCCCCTTGTACAATCTTACTGTTCCTGTACCAGGTGTAGGTGGGGTTACCAGTCAGAGTACAGGTGGTGCTACAGGTCAGTGTCGTTGACCACCATGTAGTGGTCACCTTCACCTGCAGGTCTGGAGTAGATAACAACATTAAAACCATCAATGACCTGTTGTCTAGTTCAAATGAGGCAGGAGTGGACGTTCTCAAATCATCAATTCAGACATTCCTATTATACCAACATTCATATTAATTATAGTATTTCTGTACAAATTTAGACAATTTTTCCAGAACCACTTAAACAGATCAACACTATATATAATATCACTGTACCTGTAACAGACAGAGTGATTAAACAGATCAATACTATATATAATATCACTGTACCTGTAACAGACAGAGTGATTAAACAGATCAACACTATATATCATATCACTGTACCTGTAACAGACAGAGTGATTAAACAGATCAACACTATATATAATATCACTGTACCTGTAACAGACAGAGTGATTAAACAGATCAACACTATATATCATATCACTGTACCTGTAACAGACAGTGTGATTAAACAGATCAATACTATATATAATATCACTGTACCTGTAACAGACAGAGTGATTAAACAGATCAACACTATATATCATATCACTGTACCTGTAACAGACAGAGTGACTCCAGGTTCGCCATAATATTTCCCTCCTGTCTGATCTGTTATAAATCTGAACTTGTATGTAGCTGAGTCTCTCTCTCTCAGGTCTGTGATTTTCAGGGTGTGGCCATTCGTCTTATCACTACGGTACGTCACACGACCTTTGTAGTTTGGGTCATTTCTCAGATTTACAGACTTCTCCACAGCATACTTTTTGGTGAACCAGAAGGTTGTTGTGACTGTACCACTGGGATATGTGTAAGAGCTGGACATCTCCACTGTTGACCCCTTCAAGGTACAGATACTCTGAGTGGAGTATGTAACACTCCAGCCTTTCTGACTCAGTACCACTGAAACACAGTTAGACATCACAAGGACGTTACATTAAGTTCAAGGTCTTTTGACTCACACTAACACTTTGTTCCATAGTTGCTGAGTTGAGACATAGATACTCTTTGGTTGAGTGTGAATGGAAACCACAGATAAGCTTCACTCAGTGAGGTGAGAAAGACAACTGTTTAAAGGGAAGTGGAGACGCCAAATGTGTCGTCAGTAGAACATAAAAATGGTTATGCTTTTAGAAATATCTGTAGTTTGACAAACTGGGCAACTTAAAGATAAGAATGAGACCATACCTGCTACAGACCAGAGAAAGACCACCAACACACTTCCTGCTGTTCTCAAGACCATTGTTGCATCTCCCACCCTGCAGTCTTAGAAACATATACAACAACTCACTCTATAGTTGGTGAATAACTCCACCTGATACATTGAAGTAGAAACTGTAAATGGGGTACAGGGCCTCATCACTAAAAATGAACCAGACTCATATTGTGTTGTGTTGTGTTGTATTGTGCTATATGGTTGTCTATGTGAATACTGTCTGTCTGTAAGTCTATTGCACTATGTATGTAATGTGCTGCATGTCTGTCTGCATCTGTCTATTTAACCTGACATGATGTATGATGCAAAAATAATTTCCTAATGGATACAATAGTCATCACCATCATCATTGTCATCATCACCACCATCATCATCAAAAACAACAACAGCAACAATCACTTATTGAACAGATGTGTAAAACTGCAAACAAACATTTCTACTTTGATTATCCTGAAGCTGCTTTATTCTCAGAACCCCAAATATAGGAGGATAAATGTTCAATCCTCTACGGTCCATCAAGCTGTACAGCAGCCTAAAGACTGACCACCAGGTTCAATGACAGCTCCTATCCTCAAGCTATGAGGCTAAACAGCAAGTGACTCACTCACTCACTCACTCACACACACACACAGACACACACACACAGTCTTGTAAAGCTAACCATGCAGGGACACAAAATTCAGAGTCATTCACAATCCTATTTTCCTTTACCTTAAACCCAAAACCTATTAACCCTAACCCAAACCCTAGCTCCAAACCCTAAACCTAAATCTAACCGTAACACTGATTCTAACTGGTTTAGTCTTATATTTAATATTGAATTTTATTATACCATGCACTTTAACCTAGCACTTATTTTTGAGCACCTAATCCCTTCATCTCTTGTTGTCACTCCCTGACCATAGAGAGCTGTTTATTCTCTATGTTGGTTGGGGCGTGATAGTGATTAAGGTGGGTCATCTAGGTGATTAATGAATTATGTTGGCTGGGTATTGGTTCCAATCAGAGACAGCTGTTTATCGTTGTCTCTGATTGGGGATCATATTTAGGCAGCCATTTCCTCATTGTGTTTTGTGGGATCTTGTCTACAGATAGTTTCCTGTGTGCATACCAGTAGTGTCACGGTTCACTTGTTTTGTGAGTTTTAATTTATTAAAAGATGTGGAACTCTACTCACGCTGCACCTTGGTCCAATCTTTACGACGATCGTGACACTTGGTGGGATTATTTATTTAATTGATCCAGTTTGCATGTTTTATTATGATTTTATTAGAACATTTGTTTTAAAGTTAAACCTTTTTAACCTCAGCACTTAATCAATAATTGTCTTCCTCCTGTTGAACTTCGGCCTGTCATGTTCTCCCACTGTCTCCAGACCGGTTGGATGTTCAATATAGAAACGGGGCAGAAAGTTGCAATAGGCCCGTGCAACACAAAGGTTGAAACCAGCATAAACAGAAACCCTCTTAAACCTGACACTGATTCTAACCTTAACCCTAAACCCCCTAGAGATAGCATTTGACCTTGTGGGGACCAACAAAACGTCCCCAGTTGGTCAAATGTTTGGTGGAGGAAGAATAATGGTCTGGGGCTGTTTTTCATGGTTCGGGCCCCTTAGTTCCTTTGAAAGGAAATCTTAACGATACGGCATACAATGATATTCGAGACAATTATGTGCTTCCAAGTTTGAGGCAACAGTTTGGGGAAGGCCCTTTCCTGTTACAGCATGACAATGCCCCGGTGGATAAAGCGAGGTCCATACAGAAATGGTTTGTCGAGATCGGTGTGGAAGAACTGACAGAGCCCTGACCTCAACCACCTTCGGGATGAATTGGAATGCCAATTGCAAGCCAAGCCTAATTGCCCAACATCAGTAATGCTCTTGTGGCTGAATGGAAGCAAGTCCAAGCAGCAATGTTCCAACATCTAGTGGAAAGCCTTCCCAAATGTGTAGGCTGTTATAGCAGGGACAAACTCCATATTAATGCCCATGACTTTTTAATGATTTGTTTGATGAGCAGGTGTCCACATACGTTTGGTCATGTAGTGTAGGTATCCTGCATCTGTCGGGAAGGCCCATAAGGCCCATGGAGTCTGTATCAAAGTCTAGAGAGCTGGTTGTTATGGATGTAGAAAAGTTAAAACACACATCCTACACAGTATAGATGTCAACTCTACTCCCTATCAGTCTGGTTCTGAAGGGCCCTCAGATAAATCAACTGTGTCACACGCAGACACACACACAGGCCCACATGAACACACACACTGCAGAGCTACAATGTTTGTTTGCATGTCTTTTTTACCCTGATTAATCATCTCATCCCTACGTAGATCAACACTCCTACACTGAGACACTTTATGAATACTGGCCATAAAACACAGCTCAAAACTGAACAACAAGTAAAATGATACATTACCCTCAATTACATGACTAAAAACAAAACAACCCCAAACTATATTTCAAGATATTGACAATTGTACTTACAGAGTGAAGTGAAGGGGAGAGGTCTTGTACAGTGAGTCAACTTACTGTCAGTTAGTGTGAGTTATTTTGTTGACACATATTTAACTGCCCTTATTCTTCCTCTTTAAGTCATTAACATGCAAGATGACCAGACCAGTACATCAGGAAAGGGATGTTACTGTATTTCAACAGAAATTATGCAACAGACTGCATATCTATATGTACTTTTCTTCATTTGAGGAGTGGGACTACATTTTTAAAAAGAGCTAAATGTGTCATATTTCCAACGTGATATTTTGACAACACAGAGAACCATTTAAACAATGTGTCGACTACAGAGGGCTTGGTGTGGTTGCTAGGTGATTTCCTAACCTTCCTAATAATAATGTCCTCAATAATGTTGGGTTAATAACAACATAACACACTGGAAATACATTAGATAAACTAGTGAAAAACTAAACTGTTTACTTGAAAAAGTCACAGTTAAGCAAACATACACTGTTGTATTATAATAAAGGACCTTGTGTACAATAAAGGAGGCTGGTTGGCAGAGATATAGGAGGAGAGGCTAATTGCAATGACTGGAATATAATTAATGGATACTGTTCCATTTATTCCACTCCAGCCAGTACAATGAGCATGTCTTTCTATATATCTGCCCACCAGCCTCCTCTGCTGGACAGTACAGGTAGTAGCAGAGGCATCAATATCATCACAATCATCATCACCATAGTGATGCTGTGTTGACTGTATAGGCTAATGTACTATGTTGTCCATATAGGCTAATGCAGCCTCTTATCCAAATATATTATAATGTAGCCTGTTATCCATATATAGTCTAAATAGCCTGTTGTCCACATATAGTCTAATGTAGCCTGTTATCCATATATAGTCTAAATAGCCTGTTGTCCACATATAGTCTAATGTAGCCTGTTATCCTACATATAGTCTAATGTAGCCTGTTTCCTAATGTAGCCTGTTTCCATGTACAGTCTCATGTAGCCTGTTTCCATGTATAGTCTAATGTAGCCTGTTTCCATATATAGTCTAATTAGCCTGTTTCGTTGTCCACCATATAGTCTAATGTAGCCTGTTTCCATGTATAGTCTAATGTAGCCTGTTTCCATGTATAGTCTAATGTAGCCTGTTATCCATATATAGTCTAATGTAGCCTGTTTCCATGTATAGTCTAATGTAGCCTGTTATCCATATATAGTCTAATGTAGCCTGTTATCCATATAGTCTAATGTAGCCTGTTTCCATGTATAGTCTAATGTAGCCTGTTATCCATATCCAGTCTAATGTAGCCTGTTATCCATATATAGTGTAGTGTAGCATGTTATCCATATATAGTCTAATGTAGCCTGTTATCCATATATAGTCTAATGTAGCCTGTTATCCATATATAGACTAATGTAGCCTGTTATCCAAAGTGTGTAGTCCATATATGTATAGTCTAATGTAGCCCCCAGTCTGGTACCACCTGTGCCGGCTCCATGCACTCTCCCTAAAGTGTGTATCCCCAGTCTGGTACCACCTGTGGCGGCTCCATTCACTCTCCCTAAAGTGTGTATCCCCAGTCTGGTACCACCTGTGCCGGCTCCATTCACTCTCCCTAAAGTGTGTATCCCCAGTCCGGTCCGTCCTGTGCCTGCTCCTCGCACGCGCCCTGAAGTGCGTTTCACCAGGCCAGAGCCTTCCTCTTCGCCGGTACCCAGTCCAGGCACGGCGTTCAGTCCCGCACCAAGGCCGGAGCCTTCCTCTGCTCCGGGGCCCAGTCCAGGCACGGCGTTCAGTCCTGCTCCAAGGCCGGAGCCTTCCTCTGCGCCGGTACCCAGTCCAGGCACGGCGTTCAGTCCCGCACCAAGGCCGGAGCCTTCCTCTGCTCCGGGGCCCAGTCCAGGCTCGGCGTTCAGTCCCGCTCCAAGGCCGGAGCCTTCCTCTGTGCCGGTACCCAGTCCAGGCACGGCGTTCAGTCCTGCTCCAAGGCCGGAGCCTTCCTCTGCGCCGGTACCCAGTCCAGGCACGGCGTTCAGTCCCGCACCAAGGCCGGAGCCTTCCTCTGCTCCGGGGCCCAGTCCAGGCTCGGCGTTCAGTCCCGCTCCAAGGCCGGAGCTTTCCTCTGTGCCGGTACCCAGTCCAGGCACGGCGTTCAGTCCCGCACCAAGGCCGGAGCCTTCCTCTGCGCCGGTACCCAGTCCAGGCACGGCGTTCAGTCCTGCTCCAAGGCCGGAGCCTTCCTCTGCTCCGGGGCCCAGTCCAGGCTCGGCGTTCAGTCCCGCTCCAAGGCCGGAGCTTTCCTCTGTGCCGGTACCCAGTCCAGGCACGGCGTTCAGTCCCGCACCAAGGCCGGAGCCTTCCTCTGCGCCGGTACCCAGTCCAGGCACGGCGTTCAGTCCTGCTCCAAGGCCGGAGCCTTCCTCTGCGCCGGTACCTAGTCCAGGCATGGCGTTCAGTCCTGCTCCAAGGCCGGAGCCTTCCTCTACGCCGGTGCCCAGTCCGGGTGCGACGTTCCACCCGGCTCCATGGCCGGACCCGTTTCAATTATAGCTCCTATCACCGAGCTGAGAGTCTAAACAGAAGTGACTCACAAACACACACACACACACACACACACACACACACACACTGCAGTGTTACAATGTTTGTCTGCATGTCTTTTTACCCTGGTTAATCATCTCATCCCTACGTAGATCAACACTCCTACACTGAGACCCTTTATGAATACTGGTCCTGATGTAACAACCAAAACACAGCTCATAACTTAACAAGTAAAATGGTACATTACCTTCAAGTATATGACCTATTACTAAAAACAAATAACCAAAAACTATTTTCCCAGATATTGTCAAGAGTAGTTACAGAGTGAAGTGAGGGGGTGAGATCAACTGACTGGTAGTGTGTGGGGAACTGCTAGTAGGTGTCAGTTCTGTGTTTGATACATATTTAAAGTAGAACACAAGTAGCTGATGGAGAACAGTCCTTTCCTTCCTCCTTAAGACATTAACATGCATGAGGACCAGAACAGCATGTCAGAAAAGGGAGATTATTGTATTAAAGTGGGCCCTACATTTCTATAATGGACTAAATGTTCCCCAAATCCACTTTTATTTAAATACAGAACCATGTTAACAATATGTTGACTATTCTATATGGAATGTTTATAATATCTTAGAATGTGTTGCCTTGTCCCTCTGAGTTCTACATGGAACAGGTCAAAGTTCCATTTACATTTGGTCAGTTCCATGATGTCATTCTATTCTACTAACCCATTTAATGTACACTCCTCATCAGCTGCATCAAAGACCCTGCCCTGACCCCCTTTAGTGTCTACAACATGGTTGTTGTAGAGGCGTTGGCCTGGGCAACAACCCCCTCAAGATTCTAATGATGACATCATCTCCATCATCTAACATCAATAACCAACATGTTTCACAGCTCAGGCCGAGGGGGCGGGGGAAGGAAATCAGAGGAGCACTCCTCTTCACTTTGATTGACACTTACTCCTACTGTGTGTCCAGTGTGCTGTCTGTGCTGTGTGTCAGAGGACTACAAAAGCGGTGACACCCTCCCAACAGCCCCATTCTAGCCAAGCTTCCTGTTCCCTTTTCAGGTAGCTACACGGTCCCTCCTCCTCTTCCTCAATCTTCATATTCATTATTCTGTCATTCCTTCTCTTCTTCCTTACTCTGTCATATCCGGACGGTACGTGGTGTTCAGGGTTGTCAGGGTTGTCAGGGTTTCCTGTCTCTTCCTCTCTGGTCAGGCTTGTGTTTGAAGCGACACCTGTCACCATAGAAACAGCCGGTGGTCCTCCAGAAGAAACACTCGTCACCATTGATGGGAGCCATCCTCCTGGTCCTGGGAGAGAGAGAGTCAAACCTGTGAGAGATGTCTTTACCCTGTGGAGGCGTACTGGGAGGCTGAGGAGGTGTTGAGGCCTATAGGGTTGGTCCTCTGAGTAGAGGGAGGTGTTCTCTGCATCCAGCGGTCTGGGTACCTGATTACCAGCCTGGTGCTCTCCAGCTCCACCCCTGGACCGGAGGACAAACAGCAGGCACAGTCCAAATACATGCAATGGGACCAATAGCATTGTCCCACAAGTACAATGGAACCAATAACAAATCTTGTTTTCCTTTGCTGCCAGAAATGAGTTGAATCGTTGTACTTTTCTCTCTGTGTTGAACGATGGTGATACTATTTAAAGCTCTAAACTGAAGCTCTACACTGAAGGCTCTTGACTCTGTGTATCGTGCAGAGACGTCTAACTCACCATTGTGGTCTCGACAGTGCTGTCAGGTGGACATCAGTAGCAACACGCAGCCTCAAACCCTGGTCCATTCCTATTCAGAAGGCCATTTAAGGAAAACTGAGGGGAGGTGGAGGATATGAGGTGAGAGAGTGAAGGGAGGAAAGGATGGGGAGTGGGGAGAGGGAGAAGACAGACTGACTCACACACACACACACACAATCAGCAATTTCCACTTTCACAGTAGAAAGCTCAGACACTGACCTTCAACCCCATCAGTGCACTCCCCTTGAATAAGTATCCCTTTGGCCAATCAGGGGCGAGCTGGATGGACTTCTGAGCGTCTGATAGGGCAGAGGGGTAGAGCTCCAGACACCAGTATGAACCATTCCCAAAGAATCAAAAGAAAATTAGATCAATGTAGAAATAGTCCATCCAGACCTTTACCACTTAGGAAATCTGTTGGACCACTTACATTAGAGTTCTCATGCAACATACCCATACCCCCCACACACACACGTATAAACACACACCCATACAACATCTGAACTATCAGGAAAGACTCTGGCAAGTTCTAGACTCAGTGTGTGTTTACGTGTGTGTGTGCGTGCGTGCATGTTCGTGTGTGTGTTTGTTGATCTATTACAGTTTCTCTCTTGACAGTAATGGAGTATCCCTGGCTGGCCTATAGGCTAGCCACTCATGTATTATATTGCTCTATGGCGCCTGTGTACAATAGACAGAAATACAAGAAACATAATTGATTTATTTGTTGTCTATTTATTGTCTAACTTTGAGCTTATTTACAACATGATACTTGTACTGTATTCAATGTAAAAAAAAAAAGCTGCAAAATGTAATGTATCTAAAATAGGTAATAATTCATAATTTGATAATAAAACAAGCAATATTATGACACTGAACAATATGGTATAACACAATATAAAATATAAAATGCCCAATAATATGACACCAATACAAAGTAAAACGTATTAAAACAAATCAGGAGAAACTCCAGAGCTAAAATTATTTAAAACCTCTTATCAATATTATTCATTTTGTGTCACTAAAACAAGCCAATACTTTATCTATTATAAAAAAACTGGAATTGGCTAAATCCCATAGAAAAGATCAACAACAGATAAGCACAAGAAAAGTGGGCTATTTTTTAAACCTCTAATAAATACACAGGATGAAACACGTAATAACACGCAGCACGAAATCCACCGCAACAAAGTACAGGTACTCACAAGACCAACAGACATGGAAACAATACCTGACCAAGACAATGGTGAACAAAGGGCACATTTATATAATTGCTAATCAGGGGAAATGGGAACCAGGTGTGTGTAATTAGACAGCTCAGTGATGCCTAGAAAGCCAGTGACGTAGGCTTCCAGAACTGGTGCACAGAATGAGCAGCAGTACTGGAGGGATCCCTGACAGTTAGAAGCCTTTATAAACCTTGAATACACTACAAGTTTGCATTTCCAGGAAGCAGGAAAATTCTCGAAAACAAAAGTGTGATCAAATTAAGATCCACGTCTGTAGCACAATACAACACAATATGAGCCTGGTTCATTTTCAGTAATGAGGCCCTGGACCCCATTTACAGTTTATACTTCAATGTATCAGGTGGAGTTATTCACCAGCTATAGAGTGAGTTGTTGTTTATGTTTCTAAGACTGCAAGGTGGAAGATGCAACAATGGTCTTGAGAACAGCAGGAAGTGTGTTGGTGGTCTTTCTCTGGTCTGTAGCAGGTATGGTCTCATTCATATCTTTTAGTTGCTCTGTTTAATAATCTACAAACACTTATGAAAGGTTAAGAATCATAATGTTATTCTGGTGTGTTCTGTTAAGCATATCAACTTCACTTAAATAGTTTTCTGTGGTTTCCATTCACACTCGACTCAGCAACTAAAGCAACAAAGTGGAGACAAACCCTACTGTCAGTGTGAACCAATAGACCTTGTCTTCATTCTGATACCATTGTGATGTCTAACTGTGTTTCAGTGGTACTGGGTCAGGATGGCTGGAGTGTGACATACACCACTCAGAGTATCTGTACCTTGAAGGGGTCATCAGTGGATCTGTTCTGTTCATAACAGATCAGACTGGAGGAATTATGCTGGTGATCCTGGAGTTACTCTGTCTGTTACAGGTACAGTGATATTATATACAGTGTTGATCTGTTTAATCACTCTGTCTGTTACAGGTACAGTGATGTTATATATAGTGTTGATCTGTTTAATCACTCTGTCTGTTACAGGTACAGTGATATTATATATAGTGTTGATCTGTTTAATCACTCTGTCTGTTACAGGTACAGTGATATTATATATAGTGTTGATCTGTTTAATCACTCTGTCTGTTACAGGTACAGTGATATTATATATAGTGTTGATCTGTTTAATCACTCTGTCTGTTACAGGTACAGTGATATTATATATAGTGTTGATCTGTTTAATCACTCTGTCTGTTACAGGTACAGTGATATTATATATAGTGTTGATCTGTTTAATCACTCTGTCTGTTACAGGTACAGTGATATTATATATAGTGTTGATCTGTTTAATCACTCTGTCTGTTACAGGTACAGTGATATTATATATAGTGTTGATCTGTTTAATCACTCTGTCTGTTACAGGTACAGTGATATTATATATGGTGTGGAACTGTTTAATTGGTTCTGGAAAATTGTCTTGATTTGTATTGAAATAATATGAATGTGAAAGTATGCGTCGGAATTGATGATTTGAGAACAGGTCATTGAGGGTTTTAATGTTGTTATCTACTCCAGACCTGCAGGTGAAGGTGACCACTACATGGTGGTCAACTACACTGACCTGTAGCACCACCTGTACTCTGACTGGTAACCCCACCTACACCTGGTACAGGAACAGTAAGATTGTACAAGAGTTCTCCCCCTCGTACACATTCTACTTTAAAACTGAAGACAGCTTCTACTGTGCTGTAAAGGGCATAAATTCTCCTGCAGTGTGTGAGTGTGACTAAAACACTTTTTAAAGTCTTTCAAAATCATCCAATCATTGGTTAGTGTTGATGTGCAGTGGAACAGATATGAAATCTATCTATTATTTCAATCTATGTCCAAGTTCCTTGATTGTACTCATCTCATTACTGTAGTAACTACAAGTACTTCACAAACACTGTATTGTTACATTAATGTCTAAGTTATACATATTTATATTCATATTTAATTTATTTTAATCATAAATCCAAGTTCCAAGTTCTAAAGCTGTATGAACAATGTGTTACATATTGTCCACCAGACGGCCCAAAGAACACCTCAGTGTCAGTCAGTCCCTCTGGTGAAATAGTGGAGGGCAGTTCAGTGACTCTGACCTGCAGCAGTGATGCCAACCCACCTGTGGACAAATACACCTGGTACAAGAAGAACGTAACCTCACCAAAAGCATCAGGACAGAGTTACAACATCACTAACATCATCTCTGAGGACAGAGGAGAATATTACTGTGAGGCTGAGAATAAATATGGACGTCTCATCTCTTCTTCTGTGTCTGTGGACGTTCAGTGTAAGTTCACCTAACCTTCATCTATTCATTGACAATCACACAGGTCAACAACAATAAATAATAGTAAGCAATGTGAGACACTTATCCTACCGTATGACATAGAATTAAATAAATATTGTTCTTCCTTGTTTTCCCCTATATCTCCATCATGCATTTATAACCTCATGATATGACAGCAGTGTTTCCCTGGTTTCCTCTGTCATATCTCCATCATGCATTTATAACCTCATGATATGACAGCAGTGTTTCCCTGGTTTCCTCTGTCATATCTCCATCATGCATTTATAACCTCATGATATGACAGCAGTGTTTCCCTGGTTTCCTCTGTCATATCTCCATCATGCATTTATAACCTCATGATATGACAGCAGTGTTTCCCTGGTTTCCTCTGTCATATCTCCATCATGCATTTATAACCTCATGATATGACAGCAGTGTTTCCCTGGTTTCCTCTGTCATATCTCCATCATGCATTTATAACCTCATGATATGACAGCAGTGTTTCCCTGGTTTCCTCTGTCATATCTCCATCATGCATTTATAACCTCATGATATGACAGCAGTGTTTCCCTGGTTTCCTCTGTCATATCTCCATCATGCATTTATAACCTCATGATATGACAGCAGTGTTTCCCTGGTTTCCTCTGTCATATCTCCATCATGCATTTATAACCTCATGATATGACAGCAGTGTTTCCCTGGTTTCCTCTGTCATATCTCCATCATGCATTTATAACCTCATGATATGACAGCAGTGTTTCCCTGGTTTCCTCTGTCATATCTCCATCATGCATTTATAACCTCATGATATGACAGCAGTGTTTCCCTGGTTTCCTCTGTCATATCTCCATCATGCATTTATAACCTCATGATATGACAGCAGTGTTTCCCTGGTTTCCTCTGTCATATCTCCATCATGCATTTATAACCTCATGATATGACAGCAGTGTTTCCCTGGTTTCTTCTGTCATATCTCCACCATGCATTTAGAATCTCATGATACTACAGCAGTGTTTCCCTGGTTTCCTCTATGTCATATCTCCACCATGCATTTAGAATCTCATGATACTACAGCAGTGTTTCCCTGGGTTCCTGTGATGGGGGTGGGGGCTGTCCTGACTGTTGGAGCTCTTCTAGTCACCATCTACTACTATATGAAGAGGTGAGACAGCCATTTACATGAACTCTATTCGTAACATATCAACTTCCACTAGAGGTCAGTAGAGAGCAGAACTCACTCCGTCCCTCATTACAGGAGACACACAGGAGGAAGTGATGACACATCAGACACACAGGTAAATGTCAAAAACCAAAGTTATTTCAATACCAATACAGCAGAAACAGACAGGAAGTGAATTGATTAATATATTTGTTTTATGCAGTATTGAGTATTTGTGTTTCTGTGTCTCTCCACAGAGTGTCCATCCAGATCCTAACAGTGACATGTACACAGCTCTGAACATGAAGACCAGGTCACCAGAGTATGACACCCTGGCAGTAAGTCTCTTATAATGCAGTTTTTGTGTCCATGTCCATATAAATGTTATAGGGACAAGTTTGTCAAGTTCTCATTCAGTGTGTCTTCTTTCAGAATGTGAGGGGACTCCCCAGTGACACAGCCCCTCAAATAGATCCTTAGCTCTCCATTTATGAGAAATGAAGAGAAGCACCACAGAACCTAGACTGAAGAGAAGCACCACAGAACCTAGACTGAAGAGAAGCACCACAGAACCTAGACTGAAGAGAAGCACCACAGAACCTAGACTGAAGAGAAGCACCACAGAACCTAGACTGAAGAGCAACAGCATCAAACCAAAGCTAGGCCTCACAATGCTATTCTCTTACTATCATTATGCTTTCTAATCTAGAAGGTTTGCGACAATGAGCTTTAACTTTTGAGAAAATGCTGGAATTTAGATTATTCTCCTAATGATATACAGTATGTGCACTATCGTTCAAAAGTTTGGGGTCACTTAAAATGTTCTTGAATTTTTTTTTTTGTCCATTAAAATATAATCAAATTGATCAGAAATGCAGTGTAGACATTGTTAATGTTTTAAATGACTATTGTAGCTGAAAATGGCAGATTTTTTTTTGTGGAATATCTACACAGGTGTGCAGAGGCCAATGGCACACTGTGTTAGCTAATCCAAGTTTATCATTTTAAAAGGCTAATTGATCATTCGAAAATCATATTGCAATTATATTAGCACAGCTGAAAATGGTTGTGCTTGCTGATTTAAAGAGGCAATAAAACAGGCCTTCTTTAGATTAGTTGAGTATCTGGAGCATCAGCATTTGTGGGTTCGATTACAGGCTCAATGTTGCAATTTATCTATTACAGACTATCTGTTTTCTATCTATTGATTGTATTGTTTTTTCTATGGGATTTTGCCAATTCCATATTTTTATAACAAAGTTATGTCTTGTCTTAGTGACACAAAAATGAATTATATTGACAAGAGCTTTTAAATATTTGTATCTCAAGTTGTTCCTGATGTGTTAAAATACATTTTACTTTGTATTGCTGTCAGTCATTACTGGTCATTTTATATTTTATATTACGTAATACCATATTGTTCAGTGTCAGGATATTCCTTGTTTTATTATCACATTATTCATTATTACATATTTTAGACACATTGAATACAGTATAAGCATTATGTTGAAAATAAGCTCAAATGTAAACAATAAAAAGACAACAAATAAATTGAATATTTTGTTAATTTACATTGAATCATAACTACATAACCATTCAGCTCGTTTCTTGTATTTCTCCCTGTTGGACACATGATGGTGCCATTGAACCACATAACCCTGAGTGGCTAGGCACACACACACACACACGCACGCACGCACGCACGCACGCGAGACCTTGCCAGATTCTTTCCCGGTAGATTAGACATTGTATGGGTGTGTGCGTGTGGATGCCTGCGTCCGTATGTGTGTGGTATGGGTATGTAGTGTGGGAGAAAGATGTACATGTAGGGAGAATCTTAATACTGTACCACGAGAAAGATACGCTTAGTGCATTTGCCATTCTGGTAAAATGCATTGTATAGGACAGGAAGCCAAAGTAAGTCCATGAGAGCATAGGACAGCTGGACATACCTTGGTCATAGGGACATACAAAGGAGGGGGTCAGCCAAATGACCAACTGATGGACTATAGACACAGGGCATATCTTTTTAGGACATGAAGAGAAGAGACACAGTCTACTAGTCCTAATAAGGACACACATACCAAAGAACACACCAGGCTGAACGTAAGGGGGCCCATAGCATAAGATGGGCATGTATTATTTTTGTGACATGAAGAGGTCCTGTCACCATTATAACTTGACTGAAAGCAGATATGGGTGTTATCGAGCTGAACAAGCAGGATGCACAGATTGGGATATAATGGTGGCAGATGGACTGAGGGAAATAATTTCATTTGCATGTGGGATGGACTCATATGTTGTATGTGTATAAATCAGAGCTAGAGCTCTGGAAAAGGGTGTGTTCCGTGGACCATCTAGGCTTCTGAAATGTTTGTATTAAAAGCCTATATTTAATTCACAAGTTCTTGTAAGTGTTATATTTTGTTAAGAATCTCCACAACAGTTGCTCCCTAGACTATTGAAGGTGTACTCAAATTTAAGTGGTCCAATAGATGTCCTAGGTGGCAAAGATCTGGATGGACTACAGTTGAATTCAGAAGTTTACATACAGCTTAACCAAATACATTTAAACTCAGTTTTTCACAATTCCTGACATTTAATCCTATAAAAAATTCCCTGTTTTAGAACAGTTAGGATCACCACTTTATTTGAAGAATGTGAAATGTCAGAGTAATAGTAGAGAGAATGATTTATTTCAGCTTTTATATCTTTCATCACATCCCCAGTAGGTCAGAAGTTTAGATACACTCAATTAGTATTTGGTAGCATTGCCTTTAAATTGTTTAACTTGGGTCAAACGTTTCGGGTAGCCTTCCACAAGCTTCCCACTGTAAGTTGGGTGTATTTTGTCCCATTTCTCCTGACAGAGCTGGTGTAACTGAGTCAGGTTTGTAGGCCTCCTTGCTTGTACATGCTTTTTCAGTTCTGCCCACACATTTTCTATAGGATTGAGGTCAGGGCTTTGTGATGGACACTCCAATACCTTGACGTTGTTGTCCTTAAGCCACTTGGCGTCATTTTTCATTTGGAAGACCCATTTGATACCAAGCTTTAACTTTCTGACTAACATCTTGAGATGTTGCTTCAATATATCCACATCATTTTCCTGCCTGATGATGCCATATATTTTCTGAAGTGCACCAGTCCCTCATGCAGCAAAGCAACATGATGCTGCCACCCTTGTGCTTCACGGTTGGGATGGTGTTCGTGAAATATTCTGTCTGCAAACAATTGTTGGAAAAGTTACTTGTGTCATGCACTAAGTAGATGTCCTAACTGACTTGCCAAAACTACAGTTTGTTAACAAGAAATTTGTGGAGTGGTTGAAAAACGAGTTTAATGACTCCAACTTAAGTGTATGTAAACTTCCGACTTCAACTGTACCTATGTGAGAGTGGATTCTCAGCCCTCACTAGCATGAAAACTGAATACAGGCACAGACTGTGTGTGGAAAATGATTTAAGACTGAGATTCTCTCCAATACAACCCAACATTGCAGAGTTATGTGCATCCTTTCAAGCACACCCTTCTCATTAACCTGTGTTGTGTTACTCACAATGAACAAATAAGGTTTTATATGTAAGATGCCAAAATAATGAGCAAAATTATTCACTAATATTATATATTCTTTTGTGCCCTGGTCCTATAAGAGCTCTTTGTCACTTCCCACGAGCCAGGTTGTGACAAACTCAGACTCATTCTTATGTTATGTCTCGACCCCGCCCTGTGCAACTGGGTACTGGACTTCCTGACGGGCCGCCCCCAGGTGGTGAGGGTAGGCAACAACATCTCCTCCCCGCTGATCCTCAACACTGGGGCCCCACAAGGGTGCGTTCTGAGCCCTCTCCTGTACTCCCTGTTCACCCACGACTGCATGGCCATGCACGCCTCCAACTCAATCATCAAGTTTGCGGACGACACAACAGTGGTAGGCTTGATTACCAACAACGACGAGACGGCCTACAGGGAGGAGGTGAGGGCCCTCGGAGTGTGGTGTCAGGAAAATAACCTCACACTCAACGTCAACAAAACTAAGGAGATGATTGTGGACTTCAGGAAAAAGCAGAGGGAACACCCCCATCCACATCGATGGAACAGTAGTGGAGAGGGTAGCAAGTTTTCAGTTCCTCGGCATACACATCACAGACAAACTGAATTGGTCCACTCACACAGACAGCATCGTGAGGAAGGCGCAGCAGCGCCTCTTCAACCTCAGGAGGCTGAAGAAATTCGGTTTGTCACCAAAAGCACTCACAAACTTCTACAGATGCACAATCGAGAGCATCCTGGCGGGCTGTATCACCGCCTGGTATGGCAACTGCACCGCCCTCAACCGTAAGGCTCTCCAGAGGGTAGTGAGGTCTGCACAACGCATCACCGGGGGCAAACTACCTGCCCTCCAGGACACCTACACCACCCGATGCTACAGGAAGGCCATAAAGATCATCAAGGACATCAAACACCCGAGCCACTGCCTGTTCACCCCGCTGCCATCCAGAAGGCGAGGTCAGTACAGGTGCATCAAAGCTGGGACCGAGAGACTGAAAAACAGCTTCTATCTCAAGGCCATCAGACTGTTAAACAGCCACCACTAACATTGAGTGGCTACTGCCAACACACTGTCAATGACACTGACTCTACTCCAGCCACTTTAATCATGGGAATTGATGGGAAATGATGTAAATATATCACTAGCCACTTAAAACAATGCTACCTTATATAATGTTACTTACCCTACATTGTTCATCTCATATGCATACGTTGATACTGTACTCTATATCATCGACTGCATCCTTATGTAATACATGTATCACTAGCCACTTTAACTATGCCACTTGGTTTACATACTTATCTCATATGTATAAACTGTACTCGATATCATCTACCGTATCTTGCCTATGCTGCTCTGTACCATCACTCATTCATATATCCTTATGTACATATTCTTTATCCCCTTACACTGTGTATGACAGTAGTTTTTTTTTTTGGAATTGTTAGTTAGATTACTTGCTCGTTATTACTGCATTGTCGGAACTAGAAGCACAAGCATTTCGCTACACTCGCATTAACATCTGCTAACCATGTGTATGTGACAAATAAAATTTGATTTGATTTGATTTGATTTGATTTGATATTTAATAAATGTATCGTATAGTGTGTGTGTGTGGCAGGCTTACAATGATGGCAAAAAACTATATTTGAGAGTGCTAGACGGGGTACACAACTGGAGGTTGAATGTTTGAAGGGGTACAGGACTATACAAAGTTTGGGAACAACTGATCTGAACCAACAACACTTACTGGCAGTGCAGAGAAACAAGAAGTATCCTCCTGTAAGTGTGAGTTCTAAACAGGGAGATAAGACATTAACATGCATAAACAGCCTCTCAGAAGAGGGTTGCATTTCTTCATTTGAGGAGTGGGCCATACATTTTTTAAAGAGGAGAAATGTGACCCACCATCACTCCTCATCAGCTGCATCAGTGTTAATGAATGTTCCAGTGTTCTAGACTAGAGCGCTCCCTACTGGCATCTCAACATTACTGCAGCCTCCAGTCCTCATATGATGTCCTCATTCATTTGGGCAGTAATAGGAATACAAAAATTGCTCTACCAGCGGAGCTACAGGGAATCATATTCTGTATAGTCGAATGTGTTTATACAGATTCCTGATACCCCAACGTCACTATGTCTCATGTTAATACTACTCCTAAACACAACCCACCATCAATGTGTCTCATGTTAATACTACTCCTAAACACAACCCACCATCACTGTCTCATGTTAATACTACTCCTAAACACAAACCACCATCACTGTCTCATGTTAATACTACTCCTAAACACAACCCACCATCACTGTGTCATGTTAATACTACTCCTAAACACAACCCACCATCACTGTCTCATGTTAATATTACTCCTAAACACAACCCACCATCACTGTGTCTCATGTTAATACTACTCCAAAACACAACCCACCATCACTGTCTCATGTTAATACTACTCCTAAACACAACCCACCATCACTGTGTCTCATGTTAATACTACTCCTAAACACAACCCACCATCACTGTGTCTCATGTTAATACTACTCCTAAACACAACCCACCATCACTGTGTCTCATGTTAATACTACTCCTAAACACAACCCACCATCACTGTGTCTCATGTTAATACTACTCCTAAACACAACCCACCATCACTGTGTCTCATGTTAATACTACTCCTAAACACAACCCACCATCACTGTGTCTCATGTTAATACTACTCCTAAACACAACCCACCATCACTGTGTCTCATGTTAATACTACTCCTAAATCTCTTATGAAGCATCAACTCAATCACTCTTACTCTTACTTTAGGCCATTTTCAAAATGTCTCCACAACAATCTGTTACTCAGAGGTCTTAAAATCGCAAGCACAAGTATTATATATGAAACTAGATGTACAATGTACATCCCATCTTTTGCAGCATGCAGTATTTGTACTATTTATTTTATACTATATTTTTTACTAATATTTATCAAGGGTGCCAATAATTATCGCTGTGACAGCATATCTCACAATCAGATACATATATAAAAGTACATTATTAACACACAAACAGTTATACTTGACAATGTTATACATTGACGTGAACATTATCCTTCAGCAGAAAAGCATTTTGGTATTACTGGCATACTGTACTCTACTGATCATGTTTTAACACACAATTGAAAATTCTGAACTTAACTAAACACATGTACTATTATATCTATTGTGTTATTGACTACGCTTGTTTACTCCATGTGTAACTCTGTTGTTGTTTGTGTCGCACTGCTTTGCTTTATCTTGGCCAGGTCGCAGTTGTAAATGAGAACTTGTTCTCAACTGGCCGACCTGGTTAAATAAAGGTTAAATAAAATAATACAAATAAAATCATCAATAAAACAATACATCATATAATACATTATTACATCATGAATCTAATATTTCACATTTGCAATATAGAATTCACAATACCACAATACCATGACATTACTTGCTTGTGTGTGTTTGTGTGTGTGTGTGTCACATTTCTCCAGACAGAATTCTCAGCTCTTTACCAAAACAGATGGCGAAGTGGCCGTGTGTTTTTTTTAAATCACAGAATGTATTTTTAGATGATATAATACATTTAGTTAATAATGTCATTTTTGTGTAGTTGTGCTTTTGCTTGTAATGCAAACGAAAGTGAAACCATTGGATGGAGACCCATAGTCGACTTTTGTCATAAGGAGTCGGGATGTCCTCAAATGTACACCGTACGGAAAGATCATTTCACAGGTGTATAGAAGAGGACCAGTGACATCATGCTAGAACTGAAATGCTTGCTCATTTGCATGATATTAATTATATATGTTCTATCATCATAATACTCTCATGTCAACAAACTGACATTTCTTCTTTGTTCAACTTATTTTAAAATAAACCCTATAGGCAGAACCTCTGTCATTGTTTTACATTTGTTAAAATATCAGTGACTTATAGGAGGCCACATTCACTGTTTGACAAAATGGAAGAGCGTGAGAACCAATGGAGGGTGAAAGCATTTATTAACCTTTTCTCATGGATAAACAAACACTGGCCACTCATCACATTTGACAAAAAGTAAGAAACACATTTAGATTAGTGATTAAAAAGCGTTATAATATCATACTTGACAGTCTCGATATCAACGCCAAGTTAATGTCATACATCAAATCAATAAGAGTGCAGCTGTATAGTCTTGTGCAGATTTGTTTTGCTAAAGTTTAGTCTAAAGACACAACTAAAACACATTTCAATTCAGGAAGTAAACTGAAATGTCATATTTTCTCAATGCTTTTCAATGAGGAACAATTGGAATTGGAATTTTCCTAAATTGAAATGGAATTGACCCCAACCCTGAGTGCAACAAATGTCCATTGTTCCACCATATCATGAGTTCAAGGAAATGCACTTTGTCCTGAAGGAGGTTGCTGAGGTGAGAACGGGTCATAATAATGGCTGGAACGAGGCAAATAGAATGGAAACCATGTGTTTTATGTATTTTATACCATTCCACTTATTCTGCTCCGGCAATTACCACAAGCCCATCCTCCCCAATTAAGGTGCCACCATCCCCCTGTGCTTCAGCTATTGATGGAGGGAGATCTCAGGGAACAATGAGTTGTCACTAGGGGGTCAACTGTTTTGCTTATTGATGACATTGTCTACTCTTCCAATAAACAGCAGCATATGAATGCCCTTGATGATGTCTGTGAGTTCAGTGTTCTAGTATTGACTCTGTTGTAATGGCAGAAAATATTCACCGGGTGGCAGCACTGGGGCGGCTGAATTTCACAGCAGCATACTGGACATCCTCGTCCTGAATCTGGGGCTGAGGCAGCTGGACGGTGGAGTATAGAGGCACTTCCTGGTTTTTGGAGCCAGAGAAGTGGACGCTGGCATAGTGAACATAATCCTGGTTGTCTGTGGACTCTGTCTGTGCTGCAGTAGAGGTCATGGCCATGCCTGAGATGTTGTCATACACTGGACTAGAGTCTCCCTGATGGAGAAAGAGAGGACAGACAACATAAGGAGTAGAAATGTTCCACAAAGCAATAGTCACCTTCTGGTGCATTCTCTGTTTCCAACAGACTCACCTGTACATTCTCTGTTTCCAACAGACAGTCATTCTCTGTTTCCAACAGACTCACCTGTTTCTCTGTTTCCAACAGACTCACCTGTACATTCTCTGTTACCAACAGACTCACCTGTACATTCTCTGTTTCAACAGACTCACCTGTGTTTCCAACAGACTCACCTGTACATTCTCTGTTTCCAACAGACTCACCTGTACATTCTCTGTTTCCAACAGACTCACCTGTACATTCTCTGTTTCCAACAGACTCACCTGTACATTCTCTGATGTGTCTCTTGTGTCAGAGGTGGATTTGGAGGCCTTCTTCCTGTTTTACACATTAATGAATGAATCAATCAATGTTACTAAGCTAAATAATAAAACTGAAAAATGTGTTTTCACTTCACTCACCTGAACCACATGAAGCCAGAGAGACAGAGGATGAGAACCAGAACAACCACTATGCTTCCTACAGCTGCAGTCATAAAGGAGGTTGGTTTCCCTATGATACAACATGGATGATTTGAGTACATGACATGATATAATGAACTACAAATGAACTATAATACAGGACAGTAATACAATACTTGTTAAGGGTTCTTATAACCCAGTGTAAACTAAGGTGTAATTAGTCAGAGTATAATGATTAAGATTAGATTGAAACATGTAGTTTTGTATTGAAGTATTGAAGATGTAACTTTACCTGCTACAATGATCATCAGAGCTGTAGAGTTCATAGATCCTCTTCTATTCTGGGCCTCACAGTAATATTCTCCTCTGTCCTCAGAGATGATGTCAGTGATGCTGTACCTCTGTCCTGATGCTTTTGGTGAGGTTACGTTCTTCTTGTACCAGGTGTATTTGTCCACAGGTGGGTTGGCATCACTGCTGCAGGTCAGAGTCACTGAACTGCCCTCCACTATTTCACCAGAGGGACTGACTGACACTGAGGTGTTCTTTGGGCCGTCTGGTGGACAATATGTAACACATTGTTCATACATAGAACTTGGACATATGATTAAAATAAATTAAATATGAATATAAATATGTGGAACTTAGACATTAATGTAACAATACAGTGTTTGTGAAGTACTTGTAGTTACTACAGTAATGAGATGAGTACAATCATCGAACTGGGACATAGATTGAAATAATGGATATAATAGATGAGAGAAGATGTTACGAAAAGAAAACAACTGGAGATGGATCACACATCCTCACATGTGACAGTGAGAGTCTCTTCAGCAGAGGGAGATCCTCATGTCCTTCTACAGAACAGGAGTATCTGCCTGCATCCTCACTGCTGACTGGGTTTAGGAACAGACTGGTAGATTTTGTGGTTACATGTCCACTCTTGTACCAGATGTAGGTGGGGTTGGAGATGTCACTCAGAGTACAGGTGGTGCTACAGGTCAGTGTCACATTCTGTCCCTCTGTCACAGTGGCAGGAGTCACCTTCACCTGCAGACCTAAATGAAAGAGGATTAAAACACTGAGTACATCATTAAGTAATCGTTTGCAGTATTGATAGGATGTGACCTGTAGTGTTACCTGTGACAGTCAGAGTTGTTCCAGGGAAGGTGGGCTCCCAGGTTGTCTGATCTGTTCTGAATCTAATCTTATACTCAGCTGAGTCCTCCTCTGTCAGGTCTGTGATTCTCAGGATGGAGTCACTCTGCATATTTCCAAGGTACTCCACACGACCTCCATACCCCGGGCTCAGGATTTGAGACGCCTCATTAAGTTTTCCTTTTGTATACCAGTTTATTTCAGAGACTGTATGACCACTGGGATAAGTATAAGAGCAGGATATGTCCACTGATGTCCCCTTCAAGGTACAGATCCTCTGATGGGTGTAAGTCACGTGGAAATAACTGTGACCCTCAACAGCTGAAACACAAGTACATTTTTCAAATGGTGTCAGTATTTAGAACTGTAAAATCAACAACCATGAATCTAAATGGAATAGTAGCTCTATCTCATGTCTGTTTCACTAAACATCAACCACCATTAATCTAAATGGAATAGTAGCTCTACCTCATGTCTGTTTCACTAAACATCAACCACCATTAATCTAAATGGAATAGTAGCTCTATCTCATGTCTGTTTCACTAAACATCAACCACCATTAATCTAAATGGAATAGTAGCTCTATCTCATGTCTGTTTCACTAAACATCAACCACCATTAATCTAAATGGAATAGTAGCTCTATCTCATGTCTGTTTCACTAAACATCAACCACCATTAATCTAAATGGAATAGTAGCTCTATCTCATGTCTGTTTCACTAAACATCAACAACCATTAATCTATATTAAATAGTAGCTCTATCTCATGTCTGTTTCACTAAACATCAACCACCATTAATCTAAATGGAATAGTAGCTCTATCTCATGTCTGTTTCACTAAACATCAACCACCATTAATCTAAATGGAATAGTGCTCTACCTCATGTCTGTTTCACTAAACATCAACAACCATTAATCTAAATGGAATAGTAGCTCTATCTCATGTCTGTTTCACTAAACATCAACAACCATTAATCTAAATGGAATAGTAGCTCTATCTCATGTCTGTTTCACTAAACATCAACCACCATTAATCTAAATGGAATAGTAGCTCTATCTCATGTCTGTTTCACTAAACATCAACAACCATTAATCTAAATGGAATAGTAGCTCTATCTCATGTCTGTTTCACTAAACATCAACCACCATTAATCTAAATGGAATAGTAGCTCTATCTCATGTCTGTTTCACTAAACATCAACCACCATTAATCTAAATGGAATAGTAGCTCTATCTCATGTCTGTTTCACTAAACATCAACCACCATTAATCTAAATGGAATAGTAGCTCTATCTCATGTCTGTTTCACTAAACATCAACCACCATTAATCTAAATGGAATAGTAGCTCTACCTCATGTCTGTTTCACTAAACATCAACCACCATTAATCTAAATGGAATAGTAGCTCTATCTCATGTCTGTTTCACTAAACATCAACACTGACCAATGATGTATTGGATGATTTTGACAGACTTTAAAAGTGTATTAGTCACACTCACAAACTGCATTAGAATTGATGCCTTTTGCAGCACAGTAGAAGCTGTCTTCAGTTTTAAAGTAGACTGTGTATGAGGGGGAGGAGGCCCCTTGTACAATCTTACTGTTCCTGTACCAGGTGTAGGTGGGGTTACCAGTCAGAGTACAGGTGGTGCTACAGGTCAGTGTAGTTGACCACCATGTAGTGGTCACCTTCACCTGCAGTTCTGGAGTAGATAACAACATTAAAACCCTCAATGACCTGTTGTCTAGTTCAAATGAGGCAGGAGTGGACGTTCTCAAATCATCAATTCAGACATTCCTATTATACCATACATTCATATTAATTATATTATTTCTGTACAAATCAAGACAATTTTCCAGAACCACTTAAACAGATCAACACTATATATAATATCACTGTACCTGTAACAGACAGAGTGATTAAACAGATCAACACGATATATAATATCACTGTACCTGTAACAGACAGAGTGATTAAACAGATCAACACTATATATAATATCACTGTACCTGTAACAGACAGAGTGATTAAACAGATCAACACTATATATAATATCACTGTACCTGTAACAGACAGTGATTAAACAGATCAACACTATATATAATATCACTGTACCTGTAACAGACAGAGTGATTAAACAGATCAACACTGTATATAATATCACTGTACCTGTAACAGACAGGGTGACTCCAGGATAGCCAGAATATTTCTCTCCAGTCTGATCTGTTATAAATCTGAATTTGTACTCAGCTGAGTCCCTCTCTCTCAGGTCTGTGATTGTCAGGATGTGGCCATTCGTCTTATCACTACGGTACATCACACGACCTTTGTAGTTTGGGTCATTTCTCAGATTTACATAATTCTCCACATCATACTTTTTGGTGAACCAGAAGGTTGTTTTGACTTTATGCCAACTGGGATATCTGATAAAGCAGGACAGATCCACTGTTGACCCCTTCAAGGTACAGATACTCTGAGTGGAGTATGTAACACTCCAGCCATTCTGACCCAGTACCACTGAAACACAGTTAGACATCACAAGGACGTTACATTAAGTTCAAGGTCTTTTGACTCACACTAACACTTTGTTCCATAGTTGCTGAGTTGAGACATAGATATTCTTTGGTTGAGTGTGAATGGAAACCACAGATAAGCTTCACTCAGTGAGGTGTGAAAGACAACTGTTTAAAGGGAAGTGGAGACGCCAAATGTGTCGACAGTAGAACATAAAAATGGTTATGCTTTTAGAAATATCTGTAGTTTGACAAACTGGGCAACTTAAAGATAAGAATGAGACCATACCTGCTACAGACCAGAGAAAGACCACCAACACACTTCCTGCTGTTCTCAAGACCATTGTTGCATCTCCCACCCTGCAGTCTTAGAAACATAAACAACAACTCACTCTATAGCTGGTGAATAACTCCACCTGATACATTGAAGTAGAAACTGTAAATGGGGTCCAGGGCCTCATTACTGAAAATGAACCAGGCTCATATTGTGTTGTGTTGTATTGTGCTATATGGTTGTCTATGTGAATACTGTCTGTCTGTAAGTCTATTTCACTATGTATGTAATGTGTGTGACGTGTTGCATGTCTGTCTGCATCTGTCTATTTAACCTGACATGATGTATGATGCAAAAATAATTTACAATACAATAAAGTCATCATCACCACCACCACCACCACCACCACCATCATCATCATCATCATCATCATCATCATCATCATCATCATCATTAACAACAACAATCACTTATTGAACAAATGTGTATTACTGTAAAACACATATTTCTACATTGATAGTTCAGAACCCCAGATATAGGAGGATCAATGTTCTATGGTCCGTCAAGCTGTACAGCAGCCTAAAGACTAACCATCAAACAGACACACACACACATACACACAGCAGTGTTAATTTGTATGTCTTTTTTACCCTGGTTAATCATCTCATCCCTACATAGATCAACACTCCTACACTGAGACACTTTATGAATACTGGCCCTGATGTAACAACCAAAACACAGCTCAAAACATAACAACAAGTAAAATGATACATTACCCTCAAGTATATGACTTATTACTAAAAAAAAATAACTCAAAACTATATATTTTATTGTAATTACAGTACTTACAGAGTGAAGTGAAGGGGAGAGGTCTTGTACAGTGCATTAACTTACTGGTAGTGTGTGGGAACTGTTAGTAAGTGTCAGTTCTGTGGTTGATACATATTTATAGTAGTCAGAACACAAGTAGCTGATGCAAAACTGTCCTCTCCTTCCTTTAAGTCATTAATATGCATGACATGTAGAACAGCAAGTCAGAAAAGAAAGATGACTGTATTAGAGTGGATATACATTTCTAAAATGGACAAAATGTCCCCCATTTCCACTTTTATTTTAATACAGAATCATGTCAACAATATGTTCACGATTCTATATGGAATGTTTATAATACATTAGAATGTCTTGCCTTGTCCCTCTGAGTTCTACATGGAACAGGTCAAAGTTCCATTTGGTCAGGTCCATGATGTCATTCATTCTATTCTACAAACACATTCGATTTACACTCCTCATCAGCTGCATCAAAGTGGTACTGAAGGTTCCAGTGTTCCACTGGGGCCCCACAAGGGTGCGTTCTGAGCCCTCTCCTGTACTCCCTGTTCACCCACGACTGCGTGGCCATGCACGCCTCCAACTCAATCATCAAGTTTGCGGACGACACAACAGTGGTAGGCTTGATTACCAACAACGACGAGACGGCCTACAGGGAGGAGGTGAGGGCCCTCGGAGTGTGGTATCTGGAAAATAACCTCACACTCAACGTCAACAAAACTAAGGAGATGATTGTGGACTTCAGGAAACAGCAGAGGGAACACCCCCCTATCCACATCGATGGAAGAGTAGTGGAGAGGGTAGCAAGTTTTAAGTTCCTCGGCATACACATCACAGACAAACTGAATTGGTCCACTCACACAGACAGCATCGTGAAGAAGGCGCAGCAGCGCCTCTTCAACCTCAGGAGGCTGAAGAAATTCGGCTTGTCACCAAAAGCACTCACAAACTTCTACAGATGCACAATCGAGAGCATCCTGGCGGGCTGTATCACCGCCTGGTACGGCAACTGCTCCGCCCTCAACCGTAAGGCTCTCCAGAGGGTAGTGAGGTCTGCACAACGCATCACCGGGGGCAAACTACCTGCCCTCCAGGACACCTACACCACCCGATGTTACAGGAAGGCCATAAAGATCATCAAGGACATCAACCACCCGAGCCACTGCCTGTTCACCCCGCTATCATCCAGAAGGCGAGGTCAGTACAGGTGCATCAAAGCTGGGACCGAGAGACTGAAAAACAGCTTCTATCTCAAGGCCATCAGACTGTTAAACAGCCACCACTAACATTGAGTGGCTGCTGCCAACACACTGACACTGACTCAACTCCAGCCACTTTAATAATGGGAATTGATGGGAAATGATGTAAATATATCACTAGCCACTTTAAACAATGCTACCCTATATAATGTTACTTACCCTACATTATTAATCTCATATGCATACGTATATACTGTACTCTATATCATCGACTGCATCCTTATGTAATACATGTATCACTAGCCACTTTAACTATGCCACTTTGTTTACATAATCATCTCATATGTATATACTGTACCCGATACCATCTACTGTATCTTGCCTATGCTGCTCTGTACCATCACTCATTCATATATCCTTATGTACATATTCTTTATCCCCTTACACTGTGTATAAGACAGTAGTTTTGGAATTGTTAGTTTAGTTGTTTAATTGTTTAGTTTAGATTACTTGTTGGTTATTACTGCATTGTCGGGCTATCAACAACACTACAAACTGGAAATGAATCAGATAGAGTGGGGAAACAACACTGGCTACTTGACAAAGTCACATTTCATCACACAAACACTGTATGACAACATACCACAATCATATTATTATATATTGTTGACATCATAGTCTGCTGTATTGACTGCTTCTGTCTATATACTGTATAGTCTAATGTAGCCTGTTATCATATATAGTCTAATGTAGCCTGTTATCCATATATAGTCTAATGTAGCCTGTTATCATATATAGTCTAATGTAGCCTGTTATCATATATAGGCTAATGTAGCCTGTTATCATATATAGTCTAATGTAGCCTGTTATCCATATATAGTCTAATGTAGCCTGTTATCCATATATAGTCTAATGTAGCCTGTTATCCATATATACTCTAATGTAGCATGTCCATATACAGTTTAATGTAGCCTGTTATCCATATATAGTCTAATGTAGCCTGTTATCCATATATAGTCTAATGTAGCCTGTTATCATATATAGTCTAATGTAGCCTGTTATCCATATATAGTCTAATGTAGCCTGTTATCAATATATAGTCTAATGTGGTCTGTTATCCATATATAGTCTAATGTAGCCTGTTATCCATATATAGTCTAATGTAGCCTGTTATCCATATATAGTCTAATGTAGCATGTCCATATACAGTTTAATGTAGCCTGTTATCCATAAATAGTCTAATGTAGCCTGTTATCATATATCGTCTAATGTAGCCTGTTATCATATATAGTCTAATGTAGCCTGTTATCCATATATAGTCTAATGTAGCCTGTTATCATAAATCTGAACTTGTACTCAGCAGAGTCACTCTCTCTCAAGTCTGTGATCCTCAGTGTGTGACCATTCTTCTTATCCCCATGATACTCCAGATGACCTGCATACACTGGGTCCTGACCTAGATCTTCAGGTTCTTTACCAGTCCCCGATTCAGTGTACCAGAAGGCTGTTGTGACTGTACCACTGGGACATGTGTAAGAGCAAGACAGCTTTACTGTTGACTCCTTGAAGGTACAGATACTCTGAGTGGTGTAAGTCACACTCCAGCCATCCTGACCCAGTACCACTGAAACAGTCACGCAACACAATGGTATCAGAATTAAGCCAGACTAAGGGACAGATCGAGCGATAACAGATCAAGGTGTGCCATGCTACTATAGCTTGTGAAGCCTGGCCTACCGTAAATCTTCAATTAGTCTGGGTGTTTATTTGCCTACCGTTAAATTACTTAGAAACACAGGCGCTTTTTTACAGACAGGCTTCTATTTGAGCCAGGCTTCTATTTCCTAGGGGGCAGAATTTTCACTTTTGGATAAATAGCGTGCCCAATTTCAACTTCCTGCTACTCATGCCAAGAATATAAGATATGCATATTATTCATAGATTTGGATAGAAAACACGCTAAAGTTTCTAAAACTGTTTGTATCATGTCTGTGAGTATAACATAACTTATGTAGCAGGCAAAACCCCGAGGACTAACTGTTCAGAATTTGTTTTTGTTTTTTGCCTCTCTCTCTTCCCTGAACTTGTTATTGCCAAGGGATATTTCTTAGGGACCCTTTTTCAGTGCCTACCGCTTCCACTGGATGTCTCCAATCTTTGGAATTTGGTTGAGGTTATTCCTTTGTGCAATGAAGAAGTAGGCCAGCTAGGAACTGGGAACACTTTTGTGATTTGCACAATACGTGAAAAGTGGCGCTGGTTTGTTTTCTTTCCTTTATTGAACACAGATTTCCCCGTCTACAATTTTATCGATTATTAACGTTTAAAAAATACCTAAAGTTGTATAACAAAAGTAGTTTGAAATATTTTGGCAAAGTTCATCGGCAACTTTTGAAATATTTAGTAGTGACATTGCGTTTTATGTAAGCTGTTTTTTTCTGGATCAAACGCGCTTTATAAATAGACATTTTGGATATATATGGACGGAATTAATCGAACAAAAGGACCATTTGTGATGTTTATGGGACATATTGGAGTGCCAACAAAAGAAGCTCGTCAAAGGTAATGCATGTTTTATATTTTATTTCTGCGTTTTGTGTAGTGCCTGCAGGGTTGAAATATGCTACCTCCTTTGTTTACTGCTGGTGCAGATGGTGCAGATGGTGCAGATGGTGCAGATGGTGCAGATGGTGCAGGCTATCAGATAATAGCTTCTTATGCTTCTGCCGAAAAGCCTTTTTAAAATCTGACATGTTGGCTGGATTCACAACGAGTGTAGCTTTAATTGAGTATCTTACATGTGTGATTTAATGAAAGTTTGATTTTATTGTATTTTATATGAATCTGGCGCTCTGCATTTTCCCTGGCAATTGGCCAGTTGAGACATTTGCGTCCCGCCTATCCCTAACTAGTGCACACTGCTTTCACTCATTTGCATAGTTAATAGTTTAATTTCAGCGTTCATTTCCAACATTTTAATACATTTCTTAATTTCCTTCACTCATGTTATCCTACAGATCGCAATATACTGAGGGGCCCCAAAATAAGGGAGGGTTGTCAAACTTTTTGTTATTGCTTTGGGGAGGGTTTTGTGTTTTTGTATTGGCCACAGGGGAGGGTATTGTGTTGTTTCTCTGGTTTACATTCGCTATTTTGCAGGTTTTACTCTAATTTCTTCCATGCTAGCTAAATGTCCTCATCTTCTTGCATGGCTTCCACTATATCAAGGTGTTTTGGTATTTCCATTATACACTACGCTTTTACACATGCATAGTCTACCTACCACAGGTTAATATAGTCTACCTACCACAGGTCAGTATAGTCTACCTACCACAGGTTAATATAGTCTACCTACCACAGGTCAGTATAGTCTACCTACCACAGGTTAATATAGTCTACCTATCACAGGTTAATATAGTCTACCTATCACAGGTCAGTATAGTCTACCTACCACAGGTCAGTATAGTCTACCTACCACAGGTTAATATAGTCTACCTACCACAGGTCAGTATAATCTACCTACCACCGGTCAGTATAGTCTACCTAGCACAGGTTAATATAGTCTACCTATCACAGGTCAGTATAGTCTACCTACCACAGGTCAGTATAGTCTACCTAGCACAGGTTAATATAGTCTACCTATCACAGGTCAGTATAGTCTACCTACCACAGGTCAGTATAATCTACCTACCACAGGTTAATATAGTCTACCTACCACAGGTCAGTATAGTCTACCTACCACCGGGCAGTATAGTCTACCTAGCACAGGTTAATATAGTCTACCTATCACAGGTCAGTATAGTCTACCTACCACAGGTCAGTATAGTCTACCTACCACAGGTTAATATAGACTAACTACCACAGGTCCGTATAGTCTACCTAGCACAGGTTAATATAGTCTACCTACCACAGGTCAGTATAGTCTACCTACCACAGGTCAGTATAGTCTACCTAGCACAGGTTAATATAGTCTACCTACCACAGGTCAGTATAGTCTACCTACCACAGGTCAGTATAGTCTACCTACCACAGGTTAATATAGTCTACCTACCACAGGTCAGTAAGTCTACCTACCACAGGTCAATCTGTTCCCTTCATAGGTCAGTATAGTCTACCTGCACAGGTTTGTATAGTCTGTAATAGGTCAGTATAATCATACCACACATAAAATCATTCAAAGCTACCACATTTTCAATATAATCTACCTAACAAAGGTCAGTAATAGTCTGACCTACCAGCAGTATAGTCTACCAGGTGCATCAGGTTAACATGAGACACATTTAAAAACCTATCAATGTCTTGTTTAGTCTACCTACCTAGTGTCAGTATAGTCTACCTACCACAGGTTAATATAGACTAACTAACACAATGCAATGATCTACCTAGACAGGTTAGATAGTCTACCTAACAACAGGTCAATGTCTACCTACCACAGGTCAGTATAGTCTACCAAGCAACAGGTTGATCCTATAGTCTACCTACCAAACAGGTCAGTATAGTCTATCCTACCACAGGTCAGTATAGTCTACCTAACACAGGTTAATATAGTCTACCTACCTAGGTCAGTATAGTCTACCAACCACAGGTCAATATAGTCTACCTACCACAGGTCAGTATAGTCAAACAACCACAGGTCAATGAGTCCTACCTACCACAGGTCAGTTTAATCTACCTAAGTTCAGTATAGTCTACCTACCACAGGTCAATGATAGTCTACCAGTCTAACCACCAAACCTGCCCTGTTCCTCATTCATAGTGACAATAGTGGTATGCAATTGTTTGTCCAGATCTGTAACTACCAGGCTAATTAGCAATCATACCTACACATAAAATCAAACAAAATGCAATGATCCTACCTAGACTAGACTACCAAACAACAATGCAATGATAATATTTTCACTATGAATTCACACGACTAGTAAAGCTGACAAGAGCAATGATCATTGCGCGAGAATGAACTGAAACACACAGTTTAAAAACCCTCCAATGATCTTGTTTAACAGGAATGCGATCCTACCTAGACTAGACTACCAAACAACAATGCAATGATCCTACCTAGACTAGACTACCAAACAACAATGCAATGATCCTACCTACACTAGACTACCAAACAACAATGCAATGATCCTACCTAGACTAGACTACCAAACAACAATGCAATGATCCTACCTACACTAGACTACCAAACAACAATGCAATGATCCTACCTAGACTAGACTACCAAACAACAATGCAATGATCCTACCTAGACTAGACTACCAAACAACAATGCAATGATCCTACCTACACTAGACTACCAAACAACAATGCAATGATCCTACCTACACTAGACTACCAAACAACAATGCAATGATCCTACCTACACTAGACTACCAAACAACAATGCAATGATCCTACCTAGACTAGACTACCAAACAACAATGCAATGATCCTACCTAGACTAGACTACCAAACAACAATGCAATGAATAGTTGCAATGTTGTTTTTAAGTGAGTACAAAATGATACTCTGTAGTGAAATATCATCAATAACGGTGCAAAAGCCCTGTGATTTGTATGTTTCATTCCATTTGGATCAGTTGTGGGTCTACAACAGTTTAAGGTCTAGGAAGGCACAGTAGCAGGCCAGTATGGCTGTGTTTTTAGTTCTGATACTGAGATGCCCTGTCTGTTTCAGAGCATCATTCTCCCAAGTCCTCCTATGATAATGTGGCCATATATTCTCCCGGCAGACCCAGTTATTCAGGAAAGCTTAACAGGATCTGCCTCCTCTCCAGTCCGAGCGACTATTCCTCTCGTACATTAGACGTAAGGCTTCAGTATAGCCTAAATAATCATTTAAAATGTATTACCTTGTATATGTGGCATAAACACAACCAGTCACAATGTTTTAATCTGATTAGGCAACTTCAAACGTCTCCTTTAGGCATGCGCACGTTCATCCAAAATGTCATTCCAGAATCCTCAAAATGGCCTGACATGAACCCGGCTTCCATCCAACCTTTTTATGCGAATAAAGTGTGTTGGATATAAAATGGCGCAACATCATGGGACAGCATGCAGGTTATTAGGCTACAGATGGAATACATTATGGACTTCACAGGGTGGTGAAAGTGCACAGTGATGAGCTTGATGCTCCTTTCAATAAATATTGAGGTTCTTATTCTGGTCACATGATGATTGGCTGCAGTTTAACAAATAAAATTAATCTTACACTGTTTGTCCAGAATAATCTCATCATGTAGGCTACACCTGCACTGTCTCTGCAAGCTGTTGGCTAGAGTGCACATGCCAATAACAGAGTTGACACATTCAATATATAACGCAACATTTATTTGTGACAAATCAGAAGGCCTGTAAATATTTCTAGAGTTGAAAATGAGATGGACTTTTATCTGCAACAATCTATTTTATAGAAACACAACAATGATGGGAAAATGAGATGGACTTTTATCTGCAACAATCTATTTTATAGAAACACAACAATGATGGGAAAATGAGATGGACTTTTATCTGCAACAATCTATTTTATAGAAACACAACAATGATGGGAAAATGTGATGGACTTTTATCTGCACAACAATGATGGGAAAATGAGATGGACTATTTTATAGAAACACAACAATGATGGGAAAATGAGATGGACTTTTATCTGCAACAATCTATTTTATAGAAACACAACAATGATGGGAAAATGAGATGGACTTTTATCTGCAACAATCTATTTTATAGAAACACAACAATGATGGGAAAATGAGATGGACTTTTATCTGCAACAATCTATTTTATAGAAACACAACAATGATGGGAAAATGAGATGGACTTTTATCTGCAACAATCTATTTTATAGAAACACAACAATGATGGGAAAATGTGCAGACTATTTTTATGCAGATTCTAAAATATTTGAATGAAAATGTATTGCAAATTGAATGGAAACCTGACTATAGACACCTTATAGACTCTGGCAAATGCGCTAGTACAGTCTCACTTTGATTATGCTGCACATCATGGTTCACCAGCAGCACCAAACATCTGAAGAATAAGTTACAGAGCAGCCAAAGGCTTGTAAGAATTGTACTTAAACATATTTGAAGGTTGGGTATTTTTTTGTCTGTATCTCTCTAATGTGTCTATCTCTGTAATGTGTCTGTATCTATGTGTTTGTATCTCTGTAATGTGTCTGTACCGCTAATGTGTCTGTATCTATGTAATGTGTCTGTATCTCTGTAATGTGTCTGTATCTCTGTAATGTGTCTGTATCTCTGTAATGTGTCTGTATCTCTGCAATGTGTCTGTATCTCTGTAATGTGTCTGTATCTCTGTAATGTGTCTGTATCTCTAATGTGTCTGTATCTCTGTAATGTGTCTCTATCTCTGTAATGTGTCTCTATCTCTGTAATGTGTCTGTATCTCTGTAATGTGTCTGTATCTCTGTAATGTGTCTGTATCTCTAATGTGTCTATCTCTGTAATGTGTCTGTATCTATGTAATGTGTCTGTATCTCTAATGTGTCTATCTCTGTAATGTGTCTGTATCTATGTAATGTGTCTGTATCTCTGTAATGTGTCTGTATCTCTGTAATGTGTCTGTATCTCTGTAATGTGTCTGTATCTCTGTAATGTGTCTGTATCTCTAATGTGTCTGTATCTCTGTAATGTGTCTGTATCTCTGTAATGTGTCTGTATCTCTGTAATGTGTCTGTATCTCTGTAAAGTGTCTGTATCTATGTAATGTGTCTGTATCTCTGTAATGTGTCTGTATCTCTGTAATGTGTCTGTATCTATGTAATGTGTCTGTATCTATGTAATGTGTCTGTTTCTCTGTAATGTGTCTGTATCTCTGTAATGTGTCTGTATCTATGTAATGTGTCTGTATCTCTGTAATGTGTCTGTATCTCTGTAATGTGTCTGTATCTCTGTAATGTGTCTGTATCTCTGTAATGTGTCTGTATCTCTGTAATGTGTCTGTATCTATGTAATGTGTCTGTATCTATGTAATGTGTCTGTATCTCTGTAATGTGTCTGAATGTATGTAATGTGTCTGTATCTATGTAATGTGTCTGTATCTCTGTAATGTGTCTGTATCTATGTAATGTGTCTGTATCTATGTAATGTGTCTGTATCTATGTAATGTGTCTGTATCTATGTAATGTGTCTGTTTCTCTGTAATGTGTCTGTATCTCTGTAATGTGTCTGTATCTATGTAATGTGTCTGTATCTATGTAATGTGTCTGTATCTATGTAATGTGTCTGTATCTATGTAATGTGTCTGTATCTATGTAATGTGTCTGTATCTATGTAATGTGTCTGTTTCTCTGTAATGTGTCTGTATCTATGTAATGTGTCTGTATCTATGTGATGTGTCTGTATCTATGTGATGTGTCTGTATCTATGTAATGTGTCTGTATCTATGTAATGTGTCTGTTTCTCTGTAATGTGTCTGTATCTATGTAATGTGTCTGTATCTATGTGATGTGTCTGTATCTATGTGATGTGTCTGTATCTATGTGATGTGTCTGTATCTATGTAATGTGTCTGTATCTATGTGATGTGTCTGTATCTCTGTAATGTGTCTGAATGTATGTAATGTGTCTGTATCTATGTAATGTGTCTGTTTCTCTGTAATGTGTCTGTATCTATGTAATGTGTCTGTATCTATGTAATGTGTCTGTTTCTCTGTAATGTGTCTGTATCTATGTAATGTGTCTGTATCTCTGTAATGTGTCTGTATCTCTGTAATGTGTCTGTATCTCTGTAATGTGTCTGTATCTATGTAATGTGTCTGTATCTCTGTAATGTGTCTGAATGTATGTAATGTGTCTGTATCTATGTGATGTGTCTGTATCTATGTGATGTGTCTGTATCTCTGTAATTGTAAATGTATTTATGTAAAACACAGGGACCACAATGTAAATATATCCCCGACTTTATTGTGCAATCCTTTAAAACAACAATGCTGGTCACTTTTAAAAAACTGTGTGTACATGTATATGTATTTTTTCAACTGACAAATAAAATCAATCAATAAGCTGTGCAGCAGCCATTTCATTAATGGAAAGAGAAACCTGTCACAAAACACCAACAAGTTGAATGACATTCAGAGATTGTCAAGCCTTCAATACTGGGTAGGCCTACAAGGTAAGGAGGGATGTATTCTCTGTTTGTCAAGCCTTCAATACTGGGTAGGCCTACAAGGTAAGGAGGGATGTATTCTCTGTTTGTCAAGTATTTATTCAATACTGGGTAGGCCTACAAGGTAAGGAGGGATGTGTTCTCTGTTTGTCAACCCTTCAATACTGGGTAGGCCTACAAGGTAAGGAGGGATGTATTCTCTGTTTGTCAAGCCTTCAATACTGGGTAGGCCTACAAGGTAAAGGGATGTGTTCTCTGATTGTCAACCCTTCAATACTGGGTAGGCCTACAAGTAAGGAGGGATGTGTTCTCTGTTTGTCAAGCCTTCAATACTGGGTAGGCCTACAAGGTAAGGAGGGATGTATTCTCTGTTTGTCAAGCCTTCAATACTGGGTAGGCCTACAAGGTAAGGAGGGATGTGTTCTCTGTTTGTCAAGCCTTCAATACTGGGTAGGCCTACAAGGTAAGGAGGGATGTATTCTCTGATTGTCAACCCTTCAATACTGGGTAGGCCTACAAGGTAAGGAGGGATGTGTTCTCTGTTTGTCAAGCCTTCAATACTGGGTAGGCCTACAAGGTAAGGAGGGATGTATTCTCTGTTTGTCAAGCCTTCAATACTGGGTAGGCCTACAAGGTAAGGAGGGATGTATTCTCTGTTTGTCAAGCCTTCAATACTGGGTAGGCCTACAAGGTAAGGAGGGATGTGTTCTCTGTTTGTCAAGCCTTCAATACTGGGTAGGCCTACAAGGTAAGGAGGGATGTATTCTCTGATTGTCAAGCCTTCAATTCTGGGTAGGCCTACAAGGTAAGGAGGGATGTGTTCTCTGTTTGTCAAGCCTTCAATTCTGGGTAGGCCTACAAGGTAAGGAGGGATGTGTTCTCTGATTGTCAAGCCTTCAATACTGGGTAGGCCTACAAGGTAAGGAGGGATGTGTTCTCTGTTTGTCAAGCCTTCAATTCTGGGTAGGCCTACAAGGTAAGGAGGGATGTGTTCTCTGATTGTCAAGCCTTCAATACTGGGTAGGCCTACAAGGTAAGGAGGGATGTGTTCTCTGTTTGTCAAGCCTGCAATACTGGGTAGGCCTACAAGGTAAGGAGGGATGTGTTCTCTGTTTGTCCAGACTGAGATCGAGTATTGATTGTGGCTTTAAAAATGAAAACCATGATATTGAAGTGCTCGAAGTCATTAGACTTTTGTGTCTGTCTTGGTTGTGTGGTGTTTTGGCACAGAAACCTGTTGGTGGAAATGTGTTGCATGCTATTTTATATACTGTACATACAAATATGGCGTCAAAATGTTGAAAATCTGAGTCAGCGAACCCTCAACCTTCTGGCCAATAACTCTGCGTGGAGGTAACTGTGCCACAAAAACATGTTGAAGTGGCGAAGTCAATTTTCACATTTATAAACACACAGTCACTATATAATGAATATGAACTGGGTGGGTTGAGATTGTCAAATATAAAAGCACTAAAACTCTCCAAAAGCTTCACTTATACAAAAGTTTTACTTGAACCCAAAATGGTTCTCAAGTAGATTACTAAGAACAGCTCATCCCTTGTTGATAAATGGCCATTTTGTCTTTGTGCAGATTGCCATGTCTAACGTTCGATGAATATAAAATGAAACCTTCAAAGTATCTGTCTTTTTCAAACAAGCATTGCAGAGCTGGTTACAATTTCAATTTCATAAAAAAAGATAAACCATAATATTTGTTGTAATATTGGTTCTAACTCAAATATGCTGGTTGATAAAATACCTGTATTTATGGAAAATATGTTTGAAAAGGGTATTTTCTTTTTAAATTATATTGTGAATTGGAATGGTAGAATGATGTATTTCATGGAGTTGATCGGAATTGTATGGGAAGGTCTGCTCAGTCCAAGATTACAACCAATTGAACACAGCATTACCCCAAAAAATGTAGTCGCTACGTTTGTTCTCTGTGGTTGAAAACATTATTTTGAGTTAATTATGTGAGGGGGAGGGCTGCAATTTGTTTTACAGTACAAGGGGAGAGTCGTGTGAAAATATGATTAACTCTGTGGAGGGTTGTGCATTTAGTTTTTCACCTTAAGATGGACCAATTTCAAACTGAGTAGGGTTTGTCCACATTGTTGTCATAGTTCCTGATTTGAGTGTGAATGGAAACCACAGATAAGCATCACTCAGTGAGGTGTGAAAGATAACTATTTAAAGTGAAGTGGAGACGCCTAACAAAACACACCAAAATAACATTATGATTCTTATCCTTTTAGAAATGTCTGTAGATTATTAAACAGAGCAACTAAAAGATATGAATGAGACCATACCTGTTACAGACCAGAGAAAGACCACCAACACACTTCCTGCTGTTCTCAAGACATTGTTGCATCTCCCACCCTGCAGTCTTAGAAACATAAACAACAACTCACTCTATAGCTGGTGAATAACTCCACCTGATACATTGAAGTAGAAACTGTAAATGGGGTCCAGGGCCTCATTACTGAAAATGAACCAGGCTCATATTGTGTTGTGTTGTATTGTGCTAAATGGTTGTCTATGTGAATACTGTCTGTCTGTAAGTCTATATCACTATGTATGTAATGTGTGTGACGTGTTGCATGTCTGTCTGCATCTGTCTATTTAACCTGACATTGTAAAATAATGAGAGCAAAAATAATTTACAATACAATAAAGTCATCATCACACCACCACCATCATCATCATCATCATCATCATCATCACTTATCAAATCATTATCATCATCATCATCATTAACAACAACAAGACTTATTGAACAAATGTGTATTACTGTAAAACAGCCTAAAGACTAACCATCAAACACACACACACACACACACACACACACACACACACACACACACACACACACACACACAGACAGACAGACACAGACACAGACACACCACAGACAACACGCACAGACACAGACACACACACACACAGACACAGACACACACAGCAGTGTTAATTTGTATGTCTTTTTTACACTGGTTAATCATCTCATCACTATGTAGATCAACACTCCTACACTGAGACACTTTATGAATACTGGCCCTGATGTCACAACCAAAACACAGCTCAAAACATAACAACAAGTAAAATTATACATTACCCTCAAGTATGTGACTTGTTACTAAAAACAAATAACTCAAAACTATATATTTTATTGTAATTACAGTACTTACAGAGTGAAGTGAAGGGGAGAGGTCTTGTACAGTGCATTAACTTACTGGTAGTGTGTGGGAACTGTTAGTAATTGTCAGTTCTGTGGTTGATACATATTTATAGTAGTCAGAACACAAGTAGCTGATGCAAAACTGTCCTCTCCTTCCTTTACTGTCCTCTCCTTCCTTTAAGTCATTAATATGCATGACGTCTACAAACACATTCGATTTACACTCCTCCATCAGCTGCATCAAAGTGGTACTGAAGGTTCCAGTGTTCTAGACTAGAGCTCCTCCTACTGGCATCTCAACATTACTGCACCATCCGAATAATAATGTCCTCAATAATGTTGGGCTACCAACAACACTACAAACTGGAAATGAATCAGATAGAGTGGGGAAACACAACACTGGCTACTTGACAAAGTCACATTTCATCACACAAACACTGTATGACAACATACCACAATCATATTATTATATAATGTTGACATCATAGTCTGCTGTATTGACTGCTTCTGTCTATATACTGTATAGTCTAATGTAGCCTGTTATCATATATAGTCTAATGTAGCCTGTTATCATATATAGTCTAATGTAGCCTGTTATCATATATAGTCTAATGTAGCCTGTTATCATATATAGTCTAATGTAGCCTGTTATACATATATAGTCTAATGTAGCCTGTTATCCATATATAGTCTAATGTAGCCTGTTATCATATATAGTCTAATGTAGCCTGTTATCATATATAGTCTAATGTAGCCTGTTATCATATATAGTCTAATGTAGCCTGTTATCATATATAGTCTAATGTAGCCTGTTATCATATATAGTCTAATGTAGCCTGTTATCATATATAGTCTAATGTAGCCTGTTATCATATATAGTCTAATGTAGCCTGTTATCATATATAGTCTAATGTAGCCTGTTATACATATATAGTCTAATGTAGCCTGTTATCCATATATAGTCTAATGTAGCCTGTTATCATATGTAGTCTAATGTAGCCTGTTATACATATATAGTCTAATGTAGCCTGTTATCATATTTAGTCTAATGTAGCCTGTTATCATATATAGTCTAATGTAGCCTGTTATACATATAGTCTAATGTAGCCTGTTATCATATATAGTCTAATGTAGCCTGTTATCATATATAGTCTAATGTAGCCTGTTATACATATATAGTCTAATGTAGCCTGTTATCCATATATAGTCTAATGTAGCCTGTTATCATATGTAGTCTAATGTAGCCTGTTATCCATATATAGTCTAATGTAGCCTGTTATCCATATATAGTCTAATGTAACCTGTTATCCATATATAGTCTAATGTAACCTGTTATCCATATATAGTCTAATGTAGCCTGTTATCCATATATAGTCTAATGTAGCCTGTTATCCATATATAGTCTAATGTAGCCTGTTATCATATATAGTCTAATGTAGCCTGTTATCCATATATAGTCTAATGAAGCCTGTTATCAAATATGGTCTAATGTAGCCTGTTATCCATATATAGTCTAATGTAGCCTGTTATCCATATATAGTCTAATGTAGCATGTTATCCATATATAGTCTAATGAAGCCTGTTATCCATATATAGTCTAATGTAGCCAGTTATCCATATATAGTCTAATGTAGCATGTTATCCATATACACTGCTCAAAAAAATAAAGGGAACACTAAAATAACACATCCTAGATCTGAATGAGTGAAATATTCTTATGAAACACTTTTTTCTTTACATAGTTGAATGTGCTGACAACAAAATCACACGGAAATCAAATGTATCAACCCATGGAGGTCTGGATTTGGAGTCACACTCAAAATTCAAGTGGAAAACCACACTACAGGCTGATCCAACTTTGGTGTAATGTCCTTAAAACAAGTCAAAATGAGGCTCATTAGTGTGTGTGGCCTCCACGTGCCTGTATGACCTCCCTACAACGCCTGGGCATGCTCTTGATGAGGTGGCGGATGGTCTCCTGAGGGCTCTCCTCCCAGACCTGGACTAAAGCATCCGCCAACTCCTGGACAGTCTGTGGTGCAACGTGGCGTTGGTGGATGGAGCGAGACATGATGTCCCAGATGTGCTCAATTGGATTCAGGTCTGGGGAATGGTCGGGCCAATCCATAGCATCAATGCCTTCCTCTTGCAGGAACTGCTGACACACTCCAGCCACATGAGGTCTAGCATTGTCTTGCATTAGGAGGAACCCAGGGCCAACCGCACCAGCATATGGTCTCACAAGGGGTCTGAGGATCTCATCTCGGTACCTAATGGCAGTCAGGCTACCTCTGGCGAGCACCTGGAGGGCTGTGCGGCCCACCAAAGAAATGCCACCCCACACCATGACTGACCCACTGCCAAACCGGTCATGCTGGAGGATGTTGCAGGCAGCAGAATGTTCTCCACGGCGTCTCCAGACTCTGTCACGTCTGTCACGTGTGCTCAGTGTGAACCTGCTTTCATCTGTGAAGAGCACAGGTCGCCAGTGGTGAATTTGTCAATCTTGGTGTTCTCTGGCAAATGCCAAACGTCCTGCACGGTGTTGGGCTGTAAGCACAACCCCCACCTGTGGACGTCGGGCCCTCATACCACCCTCATGGAGTCTGTTTCTGACCGTTTGAGCAGACACATGCACATTTGTGGCCTGCTGGGGGTCATTTTGCAGGGCTCTGGCAGTGCTCCTCCTGCTCCTCCTTGCACAAAGGTGGAGGTAGCGGTCCTGCTGCTGGGTTGCTGCCCTCCTACGGCCTCCTCCACGTCTCCTGATGTACTGGCCTGTCTCCTGGTAGCGCCTCCATGCTCTGGACACTACGCTGACAGACACAGCAAACCTTCTTGCCACATCTCTCATTGATGTGCCATCCTGGATGAGCTGCACTACCTGAGCCACTTGTGTGGGTTGTAGACTCCGTCTCATGCTACCACTAGAGTGAAAGCACCACCAGCATTCAAAAGTGACCAAAACATCAGCCAGGAAGCATAGGAACTGAGAAGTGGTCTGTGGTCCCCACCTGCAGAACCACTCCTTTATTGGGGGTGTCTTGCTAAATGCCTATAATTTTCACCTTCCATTCCATTTGCACAACAGCATGTGAAATTTATTGTCAATCAGTGTTGCTTCCTAAGTGGACAGTTTGATTTCACAGAAGTGAGATTGACTTGGAGTTACATTGTGTTGTTTAAGTGTTCCCTTTATTTTTTTGAGCAGTGTACATATGAGATGAGTAATGTAGGGTATGTAAACATTATATAAAGTGACTAGTGATAAATTGATAACATCAATTTTTACATTATTAACGTGGCTAGAGTTGAGTCAGTATGTTGGCAGCAGCCACTCAATGTTAGTGATGGCTGTTTAACAGTCTGATGGCCTTGAGATAGAAGCTGTTTTTCAGTCTCTCGGTCCCCACTTTGATGCACCTGTACTGACCTCGCCTTCTGGATGATAGTAGGGTGAACAGGCAGTGGCTCGGGTGGTTGTTGTCCTTGATGACATCGGGTGGTGTAGGTGACCTTGAGGGCAGGTAGTTTGCAACCGGTGATGCATTGTTGTTAGAAATATTATGAATAAATGAATAAACAATATTCTCATTTTAAATAGAACTGTAACTAAGTAAACTTATACTCAGTTTTATTATATCTGATTAACAATATGAGTTCATAAGAAGGGATTGTGTGACACGGACAAGGAGTAATTACAGTTAATGAACACCATTCCAACTGGGAAGAAAGGAATGGGTTGTGGATTAAGTAAACAGATAAGGTAGTTAACCTATGGTTGAACCAACGAAACTGAGCTCTGGGGTGTTTTAGGTAAGGCAGTGAGTGCATTCCTAGGTTTTCTGTTAGTTAGAACTGTCAGCTAAGTGGTGATCGATAATGGTGAGGAGTCAAAAGTCAATTCAGTTTTGTTGTGTGTCCTGTGTATGTGCTAGGGGGTCAGAATGAACTTTGAATGAACTTTTAAACTTCCCTTTGTCCCGGTCTGGAGGAGGAGATTCATTTTAGAAGCAATGAAATGACGTCATGTTATTGTATATAAACTGTTGCTCGTGGTAACATGGGAGCGCGCTCCGAGAATAAATTCTGTTACCTATTATTGAAAAGACTGGTCTCCGTCTATTTTATGCGAACAAGAATCTTACAAATTCTCATAAAATAGATTAAGGGAATTCAATTAATGAAAACATATTGGAATAACTAAATTACAGTAACAATTGGTCCTTCGAGCGGATTCCGCAAACTTGTCTCAGTCGTCCGAAGGGAGAGCCGAAAGCCGCGCACGAATGGGCCTGGACTCGTTATTTAAAGAATCGGCCTCTGAATTGAGCTTTAAAAAAACAGGCCGATATATGATCCAAGGGCGACAGAGAAGGTGACGGAATCGAACCGACATTGCTTTCGATAGGAAGAAAGGAAGAAGGCCCGAAATGACCTTGGTAATGAATTCTACCACAAATAATATAACTGAAGGAAGGGATATAGTAAGTTTTGTTAGATAGTACGACTGCACTTGAAGAAACTTTCTTGACATTTTCCTTATTGACTGACCTTCTTGTCTTAAAGTAATGATGGACTGTCGTTTCTCTTTGCTTATTGAGCAGTTATTGCCATAATATGAACTTGGTCTTTTACCAAATAGGGCCTTCTTCTGTATACCACGCCCACCTCGTCACAACACAACTGATTGTCTCAAAAGCATTAAGAAGGAAATCTATTCCACAAGTGAACTTTTAACAAAGCACACCTGTTAATTGAAATGCCTTCCAGGTGACTACCTCATGAAGCTGGTTGAGAGAATGCCAAGAGTGTGCAAAGCTGTCATCAAGGCAAAGGGTGGCTCCTTTGAAGAATCTCAAATATAAAATCTATATATATATAATATATATATATATATATATATATATATATATATATATATATATATATATATTTGTTGAACACCTTTTTGGTTACTTCATGATTCCATATGTGTTATTTCATAGTTGTGATGTCTTCACTATTATTCTACAACGCAGAGAAAAGTAAAAATAAAGAAAAACCCTTGAATGAGTAGTTGTGTCCAAACTTCTGACTGGTACTGTATATATTTAATGATCTCGTCAACCATACTTACAGAGTAAGTGAGTCAACTTACTGGTGTAGCAGTGCATTGAAACAAGAAGTGTGATTTTAGTGACTGACACATTGTGAAAGTAGCCTAGTCAGGGATTTAAGACAATCACATGCATCAACAGCATGTCAGAAAGGGATGTACTGGATGTACTGCTAAAGACTGCATAGCTATTTACATTTCTTCATTTGAGGAGTGGGCCTACATGTTTAAAAGGGGCTAAATGCAGCCCATTTCCAATGTAGTCTTTTCTTTAAATACAGATCCACAACAAAGTGTTGACTGTTCTATATGGTTTCTGAATGTGTTTCCTCACAAGATGTGACCCATCACTCCTCATCATCTCCATCAAAGTGCTACTGAAGGTTCCAGTGTTCTAGACTAGAGCTCCTCCTACTGGCATCTCAACATTACTGCAGCCTCCTGTCTCTCTTCATATGTCCCAATCATGTCCTCATCCATTTGGATCAATAACAAAATAACAAACTGTTTATAAGGTCCACCACTGGAGTCCTGAGGGGAGGAGAGATCCACCACTGGAGTCATGAGGGGAGGAGAGGTCCACCACTGGAGTCCTGAGGAGAGGTCCACCACTGGAGTCCTGAGGGGAGGAGAGGTCCACCACTGGAGTCCTGAGGGGAGGAGAGGTCCACCACTGGAGTCCTGAGGGGAGGAGAGGTCCACCACTGGAGTCCTGAGGGGAGGAGAGGTCCACCACTGGAGTCATGAGGGGAGGAGAGGTCCACCACTGGAGTCCTGAGGGGAGGAGAGGTCCACCACTGGAGTCCTGAGGGGAGGAGAGGTCCACCACTGGAGTCATGAGGGGAGGAGAGGTCCACCACTGAAGTCATGAGGGGAGGAGAGGTCCTCCACTGGAGTCCTGAGGGGAGGAGAGGTCCTCCACTGGAGTCCTGAGGGGAGGAGAGGTCCACCACTGGAGTCATGAGGGAGGAGAGGTCCACCACTGGAGTCCTGGGGGGAGGAGAGGTCCACCACTGGAGTCCTGCAAAAATCTCTGCCCCTCCTCAAAACCCAGGTTCTACATGAAAAAGTGAGAGAGAGAGAGAGAGAGAGAGACAGAAGACCAAACCTCAGCTTGAGTTATCCAACTCTACTACCACCAACTCCATTATGCTGGAGCCTGACCCCTGTCTCCCCTCACCATGATCTGCAGGACCTTGCAGTTGAAGACCTCAGTGGAGGACTCATCTCAGTCCTGATCCAGCTTTAACACCTGATCCATGGCCCTTTCTGCCTCACCATACAGCTGGAGAGAGAAGAGGGGAGGGATGGGAGGAGGGGAGGGATGGGAGGAGGGGAGGGATGGGAGGATGGGGGAGAGAGGGAAGATGAAGCGAGAGAGCAGGGGGGAAGAGAGGGGGAGATAAGATGAGGAAGAAGAGATTGAGAGTCAGATTTCACCGACAGACACACACACAGTCAGCAATGTCCACTTTCACAGTAGAGAGCTCAGACACTGACCTTTAACCCCATCAGTGCACTCTCCTTGAGGAAGTATCCCTTTGGCCAATCAGGGGCGAGCTGGATGGACTTCAGAGCGTCTTAAAAGTGCAGAGGGGTAGAGCTCCAGACACCAGTATGAACCATTCCCAAAGAATCAAAGAATTTAGATGAAAATAGAAATAGTCCATCCAGATCTTTACCACCTAGTTAATCTGTTTGACATCTTACATTAGAGTACTCCTGCAGTAGTCTAGGGAGCAACATACCCATGCAAACTGACATAGGCATCCACAACAACACACCCGTACATTGTCTGAACTACTGGGAAAGAATCTGGCAACGTCTAGGTAGGTGTAGGGTGTGTGTGTGTGTGTGTCTAGCCACTCATAGTTATGTGGTTCAATGGCACCATCATGTATCCAATGGGCAGAAATACAAGAAATGAGCTGAATGGATGTAGTTATGATTCAATGTAAATTAACAAAATCATACATGTATTTGTTGTCTATTTATTGTCTACCTTTGAGCTTATTTACAACATGATGCTTATACTGTATTCAATGTATCTAAAATACCTAATGAATAATTTGATAATGAAACAAGGAATATCATGACACTGAACAATATGGTATTACATAATATAAAATATAAAATGACCAGTAATGACTGACAGCAATACAAAGTAAAACATATTTTAACACATCAGGAACAACTCCAGAGATACAAATATTTAAAAGAGCGTATCAATATTATTCATTTTTGTGTCACTAAGACAAGCCAATACTTTATATGTTATAAAAATCTGGAATTGGCAAAATCCCATAAAAAAGAAGCAATACAATCTACAGATAGGAAACAGATAAGTTGACATGTTGAGCCTGTAAATGAACCCACAAATGCTGATGCTCCAGATACTCAACTAGTCTAAAGAAGGCCAGTTTCATTGCTTCTTTAATCAGACAACAGTTTTCAGCTGTGCTAACATAATTACAATATGGTTTTCTAATGATTCATTTGCCTTGTAAAATGATAAACTTGGATTAGCTAACACAACGTGCCATTGGAACACAGGAGTGATGGTTGCTGATAATTGGCCTCTGTACGCCTATGTAGATATTCCATTAAAAAACAGCCATTTCCAGCTAGAATAGTCATTTACAACATTAACAATGTCTACACTGCATTTCTGATCAATTTGATGCTATTTTAAGACAAAATTTTTTGCTTTTCTTTCAAAAACAAGGACATTTTAAGCGACCCCAAACTTTTGAATGGTAGTGCACATACTGTATTTATCATTAGGAGAACCATCTAAATTCCAGCATTTACTCAAAAGTTAAAGCTCATTGTCTTAAACCTTCTAGATAAGAAAGCAATATCATAGTAAGAGAATAGCATTGTGAGGCCTAGCTTTGGTTTGATGCTGTTGCTCTTCAGTCCAGGTTCTGTGGTGGTTCTCTTCAGTCCAGGTTCTGTGGTGGGTCTCTTCAGTCCAGGTTCTGTGGTGGGTCTCTTCAGTTCTCATAATCGGAGAGCTCAGTATCTATCTGAGGGGCTGTGTCACTGCGAAGGTCACTGCGAAGTCCCTCACATTCTGATAGAAGACACATTGAATGAACACTTTACAAACCACTCCCTCTAACACTTGTATGTACACGGACACACAAACTGCATTATAAGAGACTTACTGCCAGGGTGTCATACTCTGGTGACCTGGTCTTCATGTTCAGAGCTGTGTACGTGTCACTGTTAGGATCAGGATGGACACTCTGTGGAGAGAGACACAGAAACACAAATACGCAATACTGCATAAAACACAAATACATTAATTAATTTGCTTCCTGTCTGTTTCTGCTGTATTGGTATTGAAATAACTTTGGTTTTTGACATTTACCTGTGTGTCTGATGTGTCATCACTTCCTCCTGTGTGTCTCCTGTAATGAGGGACGGAGTGAGTTCTGCTCTCTACTGACCTCTAGTGGAAGTTGATATGTTACGAATAGAGTTCATGTAAATGGCTGTCTCACCTCTTCATATAGTAGTAGATGGTGACTCACAGAAGAGATGATGTTAGTGATGTTGTAACTCTGTCCTGATGCTTTTGGTGAGGTTACGTTCTTCTTGTACCAGGTGTATTTGTCCACAGGTGGGTTGGCATCACTGCTGCAGGTCAGAGTCACTGAACTGCCCTCCACTATTTCACCAGAGGGACTGACTGACACTGAGGTGTTCTTTGGGCCATCTAGTAAAGAGGATGACAGAAAAGGTAAGAGTACACATAGTATAATGCAACAATGTGCACTCTTACCTTGCTTGCGGGGGGGGGGCAAATAAAACCACCCGCAAGCCAAATTTGGCCTGTGGACCACCAGTTGTGGAAATCTGGTCTATGTCATGGAAAAAGCAGGTGTTCTAAATGTTTTGTATAATCAGCGTGTAGTTCTAGAATTATATCCCATCTACTCACATCTGACAGTGAGGGTCTTTTCAGCAGAGGCGAGATCCTCCTGGCCGTTTACAGCACAGGCGTATCTGCCTGCATCCTCACTGCAGACTGGGTCTAGGATCAGGTACTTGGTCTCGTGAAACAGCACCTGAAGACCTGGAGTAAAAACATCATTAAAACCCTGAATCACCTGATCTATTACAATAAACAAAGACTTTCCTACACAGATGGTTCCTATTGTATCAATGTAAAAAATAAAAAACACCCACAGCTGCATTGTCACTGTGGCAGGAACAGGGTTCAACAATTCTGGTAACTCTCCCAAAATCCCCATGTTTTCAAGAATATTCCCAGAATCAGAACGAATTAATCCTCCAACTAGGATTTCTGGAATTTGGGGAAAGTGTTGAATCACCAGGCAGGAGTCACATTCACCTGAAGGTTGTGAGTGCAGTGTTACCTGTGACAGTCAGAGTTGTTCCAGGGAAACTGTGTCCCCATCTTGATGTCTGTGTGTTGAATATGAACTTGTACTCAGCAGAGTCCTCCTCTCTCAGATCTGTGATTCTCAGGATGGAATGACCTCTCTCCTTCTCTCCTGCATACTCCACACGACCTGCATACCCTGAGTCTGTGGTTAGGTCCTCAGGGATCAACTCATCCTTCCAGCTGGAACTCTGTTTAGAACTAAACCAGTGTGATGATGTGATCGTAGCATCACCACTGTCATACGTGGAGGATATATCCACTGTTGACCCCTTCAAGGCACAGACTTCCTTGTGGGGGTAAGTCACACTCCAACAGTTCTGACCACGGACACCTTAAACAATAACATGACAATATGTAGTGTTTTAGTGTATTCTGTTCTCAGATCTTTCTGTGTGATGAGTGTTTCAGATGTGTAATTCACCAACATGAATGAATATAGTCTAATGAGGAGGAATACTGTCGTTCAATCTACACTCACACACTGCAGGAGAGTGGAGGTACGCATGGCCTTTTACAGCACAGGAGTAACTGTCTGGGTCTCTAAGGTAGTCTGAGTACTGGCTGGAAGTGTCCTCCTTTACTTTGTGTCCATTCCTATACCAGATGTAGGTGGGGTTGTCAGTCAGAGTACAGATCTAACAATATCATATAAACTATTACAATATAATAGAACAGATAGAATAACTATTGTTGTTAGACTTCATATATAGTCTCTGTCACTCCCTGATTTGTTTCACCTGTCCTTGTGCTTGTCTCCACCCTCCTCCAGGTGTCGCTCTTCTTCCCCATTATCCCCTGTGTACTTATACCTGTGTTCTCTGTTTGTCTGTTGTCAGTTCGTCTTGTTTGTCAAGTCAAAAAGCGTTTTGTCTCGGCTCCTGCTTTTCCCAGTCTTTCTTTTTCTCGCCCTTCTGGTTTTGACCCTTGCCTGTCCTGACTCTGAGCCTGCCTGACCTGAACCTGAGCCTGCCTGCCGTCCTGTACCCTTGCCCCACTACTCTGGATTATCGACCTCTGCCTGTCTTGACCTGACGTTTGCCTGCCCCTGTTGCTGTAGTAAACATTGTTACGTCAACACAGTCTGCATTTTGGTCTTACCTGAAACGCAATAGTCTCACACGTTTGATGATTCTTTCTGACAGATAACAAAATATAGTTATATAAAATATAACTGGACATCGAGGCTGCCTAATTCAGATATCTACAGTTTTTGTGGAAAGTTCTTGTCGTTAGATTCTGGGTTTACTGTAACTTAAAAAATACTTCATAAAATACATATATACTTTTCTAAATATTTACAATCGCCTTTCTTATTAATCGTAGTCTAAACATCAAAACTGACCCTAGATCAGCACTCGTACTCTGAGTGTCAATAGAGTAGTTCTGTGTGACTCGGTTGGTAGAGCGTGGCTCGGAGGTTCCATTCCTGCTGGGACTACCCATATGAAAGATTTACGCACCCATGACTGTAATGAATGAGTGAATGACTTTGGATAAAAGTGTCTGCTAAAATGGTATATATTATTGTAAACCAGTTAGTGTACGTGTTTACTTTTCTATTTATGTTGGTAACCAGTTTATAATAGCAATATACCATGGCTAAGGGCTGTATCCAGGCACTCCGCTTCACGTCACGTTGCCTAAGAGGAGTCATTAACCGTGGGACAGTAAATTGGCCAATATATCTCTGGCCTTATTGCTTAATTACATATATCTGTATAAACTGAGTGTACAAAACAGACTAACAAGGTGAGTCCAGGTGAAAGCTATGATCCCTTATTGATGTCACTTGTAGATGAAGGAGAGGAAAAGGGTTAAATAAGGATTTTATGCCTTGAGACAATTGAGACATGGATTGTGTATGTGTGCCATTGAGGGTGAATGGGCAAGACAACATATTTATTTGAACAGGGTAGTAGGTGCCAGGCGCACCAGTTTGAGTGTGTCAAGAACTGCAACGCTGCTGGGTTTGATGAATCTTGTCTCCTGTTGTTTCACGCTGATGGGAGGACTAGGGTATGGAGAGAACCACATGAGTACATGCAGCCATCATGCTGCGTGTCAACATCACAGGCTGGTGGTGGTGGTGTGATGGTGTGGGGTGTGGTTTCACAGTACACATTGGGCCCCTTGATACAAGTGGAGCAATGTTTCAATGCAACAGGATGTCTGAACCTCATCATTGCCAATCAGGTGCATTCCTTCATGGCACCAGTGTATCCATCTGCAAATATATATTTTTCAGCAGGATAATGCCCCATGGTACAAGGCTAGGATTGTCCAGTGACAGTGAACTGACGGGGAGTTCTGCTTACTCAGTAGCCTGGCCAGTCACCAGATCTCAATTCAATTGAGCATCTGTAGGATGAGATGAAACAAGCTATTCGGAGTAAAGATCCACTTCCAGCCAACAGCAGAACTCCCCGTCAGTTCACTGTCACTGGACAATCCTAGCCTTGTGGCATGGGGCAGGGCGTGACACCTCTATGACACTGGGCCTGTTTTTCATGGTTCTTGCTAAGCCCCTTCGTTCCAGTGAAGGAAATCATAACGCTACAGCATAGAACAACATTCTAGACAATTCTGTGCTTCCAACTTTGTGGCAACATTTTGGGGAAGGCCCTTTCCTGTTTCAGCATGACAATGCCCCCGTGCACAAAGTAAAAAGTAAGCGATAAGAAAAATAAAAAATAAAAGAGCAGCAGTAAATAACAATAGCGGGGGCTATATACAGGGGGTACCGGTACAGAGTCAATGTGCAATGGTGTTTGTGCAACAGAGTCAATGTCTCCAGAGTCCAATGGTGGCGAGCTTTACACCACTCCAGCCGACGCTTGGCATTGCACATGGTGATCTTAGGCTTGTGTGCAGCTGCTTGGCCTTGGAAACCCATTTCATGAAGCTCTCTACGAACAGTTGTTGTGCTAACGTTGCTTCCAGAGACAGTTTGGAACTCGGTAGGGAGTGTTGCAACCGAGGACAGGCGATTTTTACACGCTATGCGCTACCACTTTGCGGCTGTGTGGCCTACCACTTTGCGCCTGTGTGGCCTGCCACTTTGCGCCTGTGTGGCCTGCCAATTTGCGGCTGTGTGGCCTACCACTTTGCGGCTGTGTGGCCTACCACTTTGCGGCTGTGTGGCCTACCACTTTGCGGCTGAGCAGTTGTTGCTCTCAGATGTTTCCACTTCACAATAACAGCACCTACAGTCGACCGGGGCAGCTCCAGCAGGGCAGACATTTTACAAACTGACTTGTTGAAAAGGAGGCATCTTTTGACGGTGCTACGTTGAAAGTCACTGAGCTCTTCATTAAGGCCATTCTACTGCCAATGTTTGTTTATGGAGATTGAATGGCTGTGTGCTCGATTTTATACATCTGTCAGCAACAGGTGTGGCTGAAATAGCCAAATCCACTAATTTGAAGGGATGTCCACTTTTGAATATATAGTGTACAAGGTTTTTGTTCAACTTTTTGTTTTCAGGTCTTCTTGATTCTGGGTTTGTTGTGTTCAGGTCTTCTTGGTTCTGGGTTTGTTGTGGTCAGGTCTTCTTGATTCTGGGTTTGTTGAGGTCAGGTCTTCTTGGTTTGTTGAGTTCAGGTGTTCTTGGTTCTGGGTTTGTTGTGTTCAGGTCTTCTTGGTTTGTTGAGTTCAGGTCTTCTTGGTTCGGGGTTTGTTGTGTCCAGGTCTTCTTGGTTCTGGGTTTGTTGTGTTCATGTCTTCTTGGTTTGTTGAGTTCAGGTCTTCTTGGTTCTGGGTTTGTTGTGTTCAGGTGTTCTTGGTTCTGGGTTTGTTGAGGTCAGGTCTTCTTGGTTTGTTGAGTTCAGGTCTTCTTGGTTCTGGATATGTTATGTTCAGGTCTTCTTGGTTCTGGGTTTGTTGAGTTCAGGTCTTCTTGGTTCTGGGTTTGTTGAGTTCAGGTCTTCTTGGTTCTGGGTTTGTTGTGTTCAGGTCTTCTTGGTTCTTGGTTTGTTGAGTTCAGGTCTTTTTGGATCTGGGTTTGTTGTGTTCAGGTCTTCTTGGTTCTGAATTTGTTGTGTTCAGGTCTTCTTGGTTCTGGGTTTGTTGTGTTCAGGTCTTCTTGGTTCTGGGTTTGTTGAGTTCAGGTATTCTTGGTTCTGGGTTTGTTGTGTTCAGGTCTTCTTGGTTCTTGGTTTGTTGAGTTCAGATCTTCTTGGATCTGGGTTTGTTGTGTTCAGGTCTTCTTGGTTCTGAATTTGTTGTGTTCAGGTCTTCTTGGTTCTGGGTTTGTTGATTCTACTGTAGATCTCAGAGGGGTCCTTCTCAGCTGTTTGTGCCACCACGGGTCTGAAGAGAGAGAAACAGAAATTAAACAAAATCCGCATCCCAACTCAGGTCAAAAGGAGCGCACTAAATAGGGAACAGTGTGCCATTTGGAAGGCAAAGAGAGAACACATTCTAAAAAATCATCATGACATCACTCCCTCACTATTGTCATAGTAATTGTCTTGAGATGTCCATTGTTGGGTTCATAGTTTAAGGATATAACATCAAAAGTGGCCACTAGGGGTCAACTGTTTTGCTTATTGATGACATCTCCTACAATAAGCAGCAGCATATGAATGACCTTAATGCAGAATATGGTCACAGGGGGCAGCAGTGAGGTGGTTACAATTCACAACAGCTTATTGCAGATCCTCGTCCTGTTTCTGGTGTTGAGGCATGAATTACCTTAATGCAGAATATGCATTATTGATGGCATCATCATTGTCTACTCCTCCAATGAATAAAGAAAATGAATTACGGATCAACGTCTAAATATTGCTCCCAGTGATGGTCAAAGCTCAGAACTCTTATATTCTTGATCTGACTAATCGCGCCTGCCTCTTTGTCAACGAGTGGAATTCTGAACAATGGTTTGATTGTTATATTCTCCTGTGTCCCCTGGATTTGCCTCCCTGATTTTCAGCAGCACATTCACCATTTTCTCAGAAGGATAATAATTCCCCTTCTCGCGGCACAGGCCGAGGGCGACGTGAAACGCACTACCCCAGGCTGCAGGTTGCTCTGCTAACAGTGTGTTTGCGAGATGCCGGACAAAAGGCCATTTTTAAAACCATCCCACCGTGTCTAAAGACATCAACCAATCAAAACATCAAAAACAAAAAACATCACCACAGGACCTATCTTCCCCATAGTTCTACATTATAATACTATCAACATGCAAACAACACAGTTCTAAAAATGTCACACTTTTTTGTGTCTTCTGTGATTAGTGTGTCAGTGTGAATCATTTCCCATATTTCCTCCCTTTCAGGTGTATATCATGACAACATTATAACTAATAGGCTATGTGATTGTAGTTAGACTGAGGTGAAATAACCTACAGTAGCCAAGGTGATAATGCCCCCCCCCCCAATCCAACGTTTCCTTTAATGCTGTGTGTTCACAATGTTATAGTATTGACCCTGTTGTTGTAATGGCATAATATGCTCACTGGGTGGCAGCACCGGGGAGGTTGAATTCCACAGCAGCGTATTGGACATCTTCGTCTTGTATCTGCGGTTGAGGCAGCTGGACGGTGGAGTACAGAGGCACTTCCTGGTTTTTGCAGTGAGAGAAGTGGACACTGGCGTAGTGAACATCATCCTGGTCATCTGTGTCAGCTGTCTGTGCTGCAGTAGAGTTGATGGACATGCTTGAGACGTTTTCATACACTGGACTAGAGTCTCCCTGATGGAGAGAGAGAACAGACAACATGAGGAGTGGAAATGTTCCACAAAGAATACAGTCATCACAGTCACCTTCTGATTCCAACAGACTCACCTGTACATCGTCTGCTGTGTCTCTTGTGTTGGAGGGTTTGGAGGCCTTCTTCCTGTTTTGCACATTAATTAATTTATTCTTGAAACAAGTTAAGTTAATAAAAAGTGTTAGGGTGAAATAATCTTTAAAAGAATCACTCACCTGAACCACATGAAGCCAGAGAGACAGAGGATGACAACCAGAACAACCACAATGATTCCTACAGCTGCAGTCAGAACTGAGGTTTGTTTCCCTAAATTAAAATATGGATGATACGAGTACTGGCATATTATAAAGTGAAAATAAACATAGTCCAGGACAATAATACAATATTTGTTAACTGATCTAGTCTGAACGTATATATAATTATAAAACAAAGTACAGTAAACGAATGTATAACTATTAATAATAGATTGAAATTTAATTTTGTATTGAAATATATAAGATGAAACTTCACCTGGTATAATGATCATCAGAGCTGTAGAGTTCCTAGATCCTCTTCCATTCCAGGCCTCACAGTGGTAATGTCCACTGTCCTCAGACCTGAAGTTACTGATGTTGTACATCTGTCCACATCCATTTAGAAAAGTCTCATTTTGAAAGTACCAGGTGTATTTGTCCACAGGTGGGTTGGCATCACTGCTGCAGGTCAGAGTCACTGAACTGCCCTCCACTATTTCACCAGAGGGACTGACTGACACTGAGGTGTTCTTTGGAGCATCTGGTAAAGGAGAATTTGTCAGAGGGGAAAGGACAGTAGCATATTTATGACAGTAGTATATTTACAAATGACATGCCGTGTCAAAAATAAATGATATGTTAAGTCAGAGATCTGAAACTCTGACTAACACAAAAAGTTAACATATATACATTTGGAGATCCTGTACTTTAAAACGACTTCATTTAATTACAATTGTTTAGCTACCTTCTCATTCAAACACTGAGCTGTACTTTACTCACACTTCACATCCATGTTGATGGTCCTAGACCTGTCTGTCCCCATCTCATTCTGGGACACACAGTAGTACTCTCCAGTGTCAGATGACTGGATTTGGTTGAAGACATGCTGTGGTCCTGTCATACTCTGATAGTCACCTCCATTCTTCTTGTACCACCAGGTGTAACTCTGGACAGGTGGGTTGGCATCACTGCTGCAGGTCAGAGTCACTGAACTGCCCTCCACTATTTCACCAGAGGGACTAACTGACACTGAGGTGTTCCTTGGTCCATCTGATGTAAAAGACAGTGGATTTTTAAAAAATAGTACAAATGAAATCAGGTAAAAATATTACAAACTTTCCACAAATGTACTTTTCCACACAATGACTTTTAGATCCATCCTCTTATTGAAGATGATCCATTCAAGTATCATGTGGAGCCAATATCTGTCACTACAATGTTAATATACCAAACTATCCCCAAGGTACTCTATATGACCCTCATACCCTGGCACTGAGCTCAGATCTTCAGCCTCCATACCAGACCATTTAGTAAACCAGAAAGCTTGTTTGATCTCATGATAACTGGGATATGTGTAGGAGCAGGATATGTTCCCTTTTGACCCCTTCAAGGCACAGATACTCTGATGGGTGTAAGTCACACTCCAACAGTTCTGACCTTAAATACAAAAATACAATATAACATCTCATAAATATTTTATTTCAATACCTTCCAGTATACACTGATGTTGTTTATGAAGTAGAATACAACTAGTTAACCAGTTTACAGTAGTGAAAACCATCATTTTTAAATAATGATCAATATTTATTGATTTATTGACAAAAGTCTCGACCTGAAGCAAATTGTATTTATATGAAATGTGTATAAAAAAGTCCACACTCACACACTGCAGGAGAGAGGAGATCCTCATGGCCTTTTACAGCACAGGAGTAACTGTCTGCATCACTAAAGGAGTCTGAGTCCAGGCTGGAAGTGTCCTCCTTTACTTTGTGTCCGTTCTTGTACCAGATGTAGGTGGGGTTGTCAGTCAGAGTACAGGTGGTGATACAGGTCAGTGTCTTATCCTGATGTCCACCAGTCACCTTCACCTGAAGACCTGGAGAAAAAACAATATCACTGTAAATCCCTTTATCACTGACTTATCACTCTAATACAAAGATGGAAGAAATCCTATGTTATACACATATAAATACAAACCAAGACAATTTCCCGATCTAAATGGAAATCAACAGTTTAACTATATAGTATGTAACTGTACCTGTGACAGACAGAGTGACTCCAGGGTCACCAGTATATAGAACTGTACCTGTGACAGACAGAGTGACTCCGGGATCACCAGATCACCAGTATATAGAATGTAACTGTACCTGTGACAGACAGAGTGACTCCAGGATCACCAGTATATAGAATGTAACTGTACCTGTGACAGACAGAGTGACTCCAGGATCACCAGTATATAGAATGTAACTGTAACTGTGTGACAGACAGAGTGACTCCAGGGTCACCAGTATATAGAATGTAACTGTACCTGTGACAGACAGAGTGACTCCAGGACGTCCATAATATTTCCCTCTGGTCTGATCTGTTAATAATCTGAACTTGTACGTAGCTGAGTCTCTCTCTCTCAGGTCTGTGATTTTCAGGGTACAGTCTTTCTTCTTATCTCCATGATACTCCAGACGACCTGCATACTCTGGGTCCTGACCTAGATCTTTAGGTTCTACACCAGTCCCCCATTCAGTGAACCAGAAGGTTGTTGTGACTTTACCACTGGGATATGTGTAAGAGCAGGTCAGCTCCACTGTTGACCCCTTCAAGGTACAGATACTCTGAGTGGTGTAAGTCACTCTCCAGCCATTCTGCCCCAGTACAACTGAACAGTCACAGAACACAAGGGTATTACATTAAGCCATTGGCTCACACTGACTGTAGGCTTTGTCCATACTTTGTTGCCATAGTTGCTGAGTTGAGTTGAGTGTGATGAGAAAACACATACGCATCACTCAGTAAGGTAAGAGAGGTGTGAAAGATAACTACTGAAGTGAACTGGAGACTCCTAACAGAACACAACAGAATAATAAAACACAAATGTCATTTTAATATTTTACAAAAGTCTGTAGATTGACAAACATATAAGTTATGAATGAGACCATACCTGTCACAGACCAGAGAAATACCACCAATACACTTCCGGCTGTTCTCAAGGACATTGTTGCATCTCCCACCCTGCAGTCTTAGAAACATAAACAACAACTCACTCTATAGCTGTTGATTAACTCCACCTGATACATTGTATTACTGTAAACACATATTTCTACATTGATTGTTCTGAAGCTGTTTTATTCTCAGAACCCCAAATATAGGAGGATAAATGTTCAATCCTCTACAGTCCATCAAGCTGTACAGCAGCATAAAGACTGACCACCAGGTTCAATGATAACTCCTATCACCAATCTGTGAGGCTAAACAGCAAGTGACACACACACATGCACACACACTTAAACAGTGCAGTTACACTGAGCAGGCATTCAAATGTTTGTTTACATGTCTATTTTACCCTGGTTAATCATCTCATCACTATGTAGATCAACACTCCTACACTGAGACACTTTATGAATACTGGTCCTGATGTAACAACCAAAACACAGCTCAAAACAAGAAGTAAAATGATACATTACCCTCAAGAATATGACTTATTACAAAAAACAAATAACCCAAAACTATATTTCAAGATATTGTCAAGAGTAGTTACAGAGTGAAGTGAAGGGGAGAGGTCTTGTACAGTTAGTCAACTTACTGGTAGTGAGTGGCAGTTCAGTGATTGACTAATATGTAAAGTTGTCAGGACACATGTATCTGATACAGAACTGTCCTCTCCTTCCTCTTTAAGACATTAACATGCATGAGGACCAGAACAGCATGTCAGAAAGGGGTGGTTACTGTCACGCCCTGGTCTTAGTATTTTGTGTTTATATATTTATTTGGTCAGGCCAGGGTGTGACATGGGTTTATTTTGTGTTGTGTTTATATATGGGGGTTTTTCGTAGGTTTTGGGATTGTGGCTTAGTGGGGTGTTCTAGCAAAGTCTATGGTTGCCTGAGGCGGTTCTCAATCAGAGGCAGGTGATTCTCGTCGTCTCTGATTGGGAACCATATTTAGGCAGCCATATTCTTTGAGTGTTTTGTGGGTGATTGTTCCTGTCTCTGTGTTAGTTGTCACCAGACAGGCTGTATAGGTTTTCACATTCCATTTGTTGTTTTGTATTGTTCGTATTCATCGTCATTAAGGATGTCTCGATTTAACCACGCTGCATTTTGGTCCGACTCTCCTTCGACGGAAGAAAACCGTAACAGTTACTGTATTAGAGTGGGCCCTACATTTCTATAATGGACAAAATGTCACCCATTTCCAGTTTTCAGTAAAAGTACAGAACCATCTTAATATGTTGACTATTCTATATGGAATGTTTATAATATCTTAGAATGTGTTGCCTTGTCCCTCTGAGTTCTACATGGAACAGGTCAAAGTTCCATTTACATTTGGTCAGTTCCATGATGTCATTCATTCTATTCTACAAACACATTCAATTTACACTCCTCATCAGCTGCATCAAAGTGGTACTGAAGGTTCCAGTGTTCTAGACTAGAGTTCTCCCTACTGGCATCACAACATTACTGCAGCCTCCAGTCCTGATGTCCTTATTAATTTGTGCAGTAATATGAACAGAATGAATGGATACTGTTCCATTCATTCCAGCCATTCCTCCTATAGCTCTGCCCACCAGCCTCCTCTGTTGTACAGTACTAGTAGTATCTTAATCTATCAGCGGCATCCATGAACATCACCATAGCCTGCTGTATTGACTGTGTAGTGTGTTGTAGTCTGCTGTCCATAAATAATGTCATTTAGCAGATGCTTTTATCCAAAGTGACTTACAGTTAGTTATATGTGCATCCCATTACGTGCCAACTGAGGTACAGAGGACCATATTCTATAAAGTCTAATATGCATTTTATCTAAACCAACATCACTGTGTCTCATGTTAATACTACTCCTAAACACAACCCACCATCACTGTGTCTCATGTTAATACTACTCCTAAACACAACCCACCATCACTGTGTCTCATGTTAATACTACTCCTAAACACAACCCACCATCACTGTGTCTCATGTTAATACTACTCCTAAACACAACCCACCATCACTGTTTCTCATGTTAATACTACTCCTAAACACAACCCACCATCACTGTGTCTCATGTTAATACTACTCCTAAACACAACCCACCATCACTGTGTCTCATGTTAATACTACTAAACACAACCCACCATCACTGTGTCCTAAACACAACCTACCATCACTGTGTCTCATGTTAATACTATTTACTTCAGTCCAGGTTCAACAGCTCCTATCCCCAAGCTGTGAGAATGAATAGCAAGTGACTCACACACACATGCACACACACACACACACACTGTGTCTCAAACTCACAAACACACACACACACACACACAAACTTGCACACAAACACACGTATGCACAGACAGACACACACACGCACGCACGTACACACACACTTACAAATATACAACAAGCATCTGCAGGGAAGGCTCATAAGGCCCATGGGGTCTGTATTAAAGTCTAGAGAGCTGGTTGTTATGGATGTAGAAAAGTTAAAACACACATCCTACACAGTATAGATGTCAACCCTCCTCCCCATCAGTCCTGAAGGGCCCTCAGCTAAATCCACTGTGTCATTCACACACACACACACACACACCACACACACACACACACACACACACACACACACACACACACACCCACACACACACACACACACACACACACACACACACAGCACCCACCATCACTGGAGTCCACACACTGAGCAGGCATTCAAATGTTTGTTTACATGTCTATTTTACCCTGGTTAATCATCTCATCACTATGTAGATCAACACTCCTACACTGAGACACTTTATGAATACTGACCCTGATGTAACAACCAAAACACAACGACAAGTAAAATTATACATTACCCTCAAGTATATGACAAATGACTAAAAACAAATAACCAGAAAATGTATTTCAAGATATTGTCAAGAGTACTTACAGAGTGAAGTGAAGGAGAGTCTTGTACAGTGAGTTAACTTACAGATAGTGTGTGGAGACAGACAGTAAGTGTCAGTTCTGTGGTTGATACATATTTATGTAGTTAGGACACAAGTAGCGGATACAGAACTGTCCTTTCCTTCCTCTTTAATACATTAACATGCATGAGGACCAGAACAGCATGTCAGAGAAGGGAGGTTACTGTATTAAAATGGGCCCTACATTTCTAAAATTGACAAAATGTCAACCCATTTCCCATTTTAAACCTAAACACAACCCACCATCACTGTGTCTCAATACATGTTATATGTTAACTATTCTATATGGAATGTTTATAATATATTAGAATGTGTTGTCTTGTCGCTGTTGTGCAAATGGAATAGACAACAGGTGGAAATTATAGGCAATTAGCAAACACAACCCACCATCAAGGTGGTTCTGCAGATGGGGACCACAGACCACTTCATCAGTTCCTATGTTTCCTGGCTGATGTTTTGGTCACTTTTGAATGCTGGCGGTGCTTTCACTCTAGTGGTAGCATGAGACAGAGTCTACAAACCACACAAGTGGCTCAGGTAGTGCAGCTCATCCAGGATGGCACATCAATGCGAGCTGTGGCAAGAAGGTTTGCTGTGTCTGTCAAAATAGTGTCCAGAGCATGGAGCGCTACCAGGAGACAGGCCAGTACATCAGAAGATCAGTAGAGGAGGCAGAAGGAGGGCAACAACCCAGCAGCAGGACCGCTACCTCCGCCTTTGTGCAAGGGGGAGCAGGAGGAGCACTGCCAGAGCCCTGCAAAATGACCTCCAGCAGGCCACAAATGTGCATGTGTCTGCTCAAACGGTCAGAAACAGACTCCATGAAGGTGGTATGGGGCCCAACGTCCACAGGTGGGGGTTGTGCTTACAGCCCAACACCGTGCAGGACGTTTGGCATTTGCCATGAAACCCCAGTCCAGGGTCAGTATTCACAAAGTGTATCAGAGTAGGAGAGCTGATCTGGGATCAGTTTAGCCTTTTGAGATCATAATTATATGGACCGTCTGAGACACTTTATGAATACAGGCCCTGGGATCAGTTAACAACCAAAACACAGTTCAAAATAAACCAACAAGTACAAAGATACAGGAAGTCATGTGATGTTTGGCTAAAAACATCAAAACTAAAACTATATTCCAAGATATCATCAAGTGTACTTACAGAGTGAAGTGAAGGGGAGAAGTCTTGTACAATTAGTCAACTACTGTCACTGTGAGGAAACAAGAAGTAGTCTACTGTAAGTGTTAGTAGAAACAGGCGTAGCCTAAGTGTGAGTTCTGTGGTTGACACATTTAAAGTAGCCTAGTCAGGTCATTAACATGCAGCAACAGCATGTCACATAAGGGATGTTACTGTATCTAAATAGAAAATGGTCTAAAGTCAGAATACTGTAGTTACATTTCTTTATATGAGGAGTGGACCTACATGTTTTACAAGAGACAACATGTGACCCATTCCCATCTCCTCATCAGCTGGTACTGAAGGTTCCAGAACAGATGAAAGGGGAGTGTCTTTGGTACCAGTGTTCTAGACTAGAGCTCTCCCTACTGACATCTCAACATTACTGCAGCCTCCAGGCTTCATATGTCCCTACTAGTCCAATGAAAATATACAAAATAGAAGGTAAAATAACATTTGAAAATGTTAAAAATATATATAGAATAAACCAGGCATGCACATAAAAGTACTGTGTTATTGGGACTTATGTTGAACTGGCGTTTGAATTGAGTGAACTAGTGATCTCAGCTAGCTTGTTAGCTACATGAAGTGGCTGTTATTCAGCGATAAACAAGTATTTTTGTGCATCACACAGCTACTCTGAATGTACTGGATTGTGAACAATATGATGCGCTGCCACTGAATTACAGCAAGACCCCATAGTTAGCTAGACCCCATAGTTAGCTAGTGACCTAGTTAGTTAGCTGTCATTTAGCTACCAACATTAGCTAGCTAGAAACAACAGACAACAGTGAGCTGTCATTATGCCAAGGCCAAGGCAAGCTGCTCTGTATATCCACTGTGTTCTTGTGTGAAAGAGATGTCTTCAGCTCACTGATCTTCAGAACAACAGACCCAAAGTGAACCCTGACATGCATATAACTGTCTGCCTGTCTGTCTGTCTGGGATTATTGAGTCCCATTGTGTCTGACTGATGCGTGTTTTTAAATGACAATGAATAATCTTTCATGTAGTTGTTTATTGCTGCTTCGTTATTGTTATTTTATTGTGTGATTCATTTTTTAAATCATTTTTATCATTTAAGAAATCTATTATTTTGTTAGTTAAGGGCTTGTCAGTAAACCATTTCACTTCAAGGTCTACACCTGTTGTATTTGGTGCATGTGACAAATACAATTAGATTTGATTTGTGTGTTTTGGTGCTGGTCATTGCTCCCTCTGACACTCGGTTTCTGAACCTCTAAATGTCTGAGCCGTTTGGGGGTTCTACTAGCTGACATCTGGAATTGTTTTAAGGTGGTCATACCATGGATCATTTAGCTATTTGATTTTGAAATATAGTACCCCTTTAGGTAAAAAAAAAGAAATACATAAAAATGATTTGATAAAATATTGAATTAGTCCTTTACTGCTGTAGCCCATATAAACACATTGAGTAACACATTCATAAATGGCTAAATTTAAAAAGACGTAATATTTTGAAGTGGCTGTCCTATATCTAGGAGATATAACAAAATGTGCTTTTTTTTTGGGACACATACACAATACAAAAGTATGTGAACATCCCTTCAAATTAGTGGATTAGTTTATTTCAGCCACACCCATTACTGACAGATGTATAAAATCGAGCACACAGCCATGCAAACTCCATAACATTGGCAGTAGAATGGCCTTACTGAAGAGCTCAGTGACTTTCAACATGGCACCTTCATAGGATGCCACCTTTACAACAAGTCTGTTTGTAAAATTTCTGCCCTGCTAGAGCTGCCCTGGTCAACTGTAAATGCTGTTATTATGAAGTGGTAACGTCTAGGAGCAACAACGGCTCAGCCGTGAAGTGGTAGGCCACACAAGCTCACAGAATGGGGTCCGCTGAGTGCTGAAGCACGTAGCGTGTAGAAATCATCTGTCCTCGGCTGCAACACTCACTACCGAGCTCCGAACTGCGACTGGAAGCAACTTCAGCACAAGAACTGTTCGTCGGGGGCTTCATGAAATGGATTTCCATTTTTACGGACGTATCTGGGTTTGGCGGATGCCAGGAGAACGTTACCTGCCCCAATGCACAGTGCCAACTGTAAAGTTTGGTGAGGAGGAATAATGGTCTGGGGCTGTTTTTCTTGGTTTAGGCTAGATCCCTTAATTCCAGTGAAGGGAAATGTTAACGCGACAGCAAACAATGATATTCTATACGATTCTGTGCTTCCAACTTTGTGGAAACAGTTTGGGAAAGTCACTTTCCTGTTTCAGCATGACAATGCCCCCGTGTACAAAGCAAGATCCATACAGAAATGGTTTGGCGAGATCGGGGTGGAAGATCTTGAATGGCCTGCACAGAGCCCAGACCTCAACCCCATCGAAAACCTTTGGGATCTTTGGAACACCGACTGCAAGCCAGGCCTAATCGCCAAACATCACTGCCTAAGCTCACTAATGCTCTTGTGGCTGAAGGGAAGCAAGTCCCCACAGCAATCAAATCAAATTGTATTTGTCAAATACACGTGTTTAGCAGATGTTATTGCGGGTGTTAGCCAAATGCTGTAGCGAAATGCTTGTAGCAATGTTCCAACATCTAGTGGAAAGCCTTCCCAGAAGAGTGGAGGTTGTTATAGTAGCAATGTACAACACACCAGCTGTATGTGACCAGGCGGAAAAACCTTTCCAAGTCAAACTACTACACACACTCTATATCGTTGTCACCATATTAGCTAAAGTAATGTCCTAGTCAACATAGTGCAATGACCTGGCTAGATCATAAAGGAACAATTGTCCAGACAGAGGATTGAGTTTACGAATGTACGTTTTATTAACCCAACTCCACACAGGCTACAGTTTGGCCGTAGCCCACGCCAAATAAATGAAGGAGAGTTCCAGTGTTGTGTTGGATCATCATAGCCAGCTAGCTAATATAGCATCCCTCTGTTTGAGCAGGGTGTTTGATCTATCGCTCTGTGTTTGTTCAAAACTGTTCAACTATTGTCTTTCTCTCTGAGTCAACTACTCACCACATTGTATGCACTGCAGTGCTAGCTAGCTGCAGCTTATGCTTTCAAAATGTCAAAATGTCAGGTTGGAGGACATTGTCTGGAAGTTGTCATAATTACTGTGTAAGTCTAGGGAAGGGGTAGGAACCATGAGCCTCCTAGGTTTTGTATGGAAATCAATGTACCAGTGCACGGAAGCTAGCTGTCCTCCAGCTACACCATGGTGCTACCCTACAGAGTGCTGTTGAGGCTACTATAGACCTTCATTGCAAAATAGTATGTTTTAATCATTTATTTGATTACATAGTTTCATCTAAAAAGGATAACTTTTTAAATTCACTAAAGGGGATGTCCCTCCCCTTCCTCCTCTGAGGAGCCTCCACTCTGTTACATGGTCCTCTCTGCCTCACCATACCGCTGGAGAGAAGAGGGGAGGGGAGAGGAAGAAAGATGGCGAGAGAGTCAGAATTCTGACAGACAGACACACAAAGCATTGTGCACATTCACAGTAGATAGCTCAGATAGTGACCTTCAACCCTGTTAGTGCACTCCCTTTGTGGAAGCATCACTTTGGCCAATCAGGAGAAAGCTGGATGGACGTCTGAGCATGTGATGAGTCAGAGGAGTAGATCTCCAAACACCCTTAGCTGTATCAATTATTCCCAAAGAACTAGAGAGAGAGAGTGAGAGAGAGAGAGAGAGAGAGAGAGAGAGAGAGAGAGAGAGTTTGGACAAGATTACACAAATCTAATTTGTGAGTATTGTGGTATTTTATGTTGTGTGCCTGTGGTGTTTGGGGTCACAGTGGATAGCCTCAGAGAACATGTCCACATCCTGAGAGTACTGGCCCTGCTTAAACAACTGAATACCCTTCTCTGGAGGAGAACACACACATACAGTGTTAAACTGGGCTCATTTCAGTGAATAGAAATAATCATTCTGAGACAATTGTGTTCATGTCACCTGTTAGTGAAGCTCCCTTCTTCTTCACAGGGTCTGAACTCTCCACCTGAAATGAGACAACTCAGTTAACACTGCCTCTGTGTGTGTGTGTGATTGGTGATTGTTAGTGCACACTTCGGGAAGGGTGGAGAAAAGGGACGCAGTCAAAAAAGGACTGGGGCCAGGGGCAGGGAGAAACAGGGGCAGAGAGGAACGGGGCAGAGAGAAACAGGGGCAGAGGGAACAGGGGCAGAGAGAACAGGGGCAGAGAGAAACAGGGGCAGAGAGGAACAGGGGCAGAGAGGAACAGGGGCAGAGAGAAACAGGGGCAGACAGGAACAGGGGGCAGAGAGGAACAGGGGGCAGAGAGGAACAGGGGGCAGAGAGGAACAGGGGGCAGAGAGGAACAGGGGCAGAGAGAAACAGGGGCAGAGAGGAACAGGCAAAGCCTAAATCGTTTTCCTAGATACAGTCTGTCTTTGCCAGGGTAGAGGGATTCACATCTTTCATCAATGTCGTTTTTTTTCTTTAATTGTCACTCGACAAGTGAATTCAGACAATCCAATCAGAGGGAAACGTACATATAAATATACAACACGTGGCAGCAGATAAAATTTACATTTAATAATGAAACTTCATCCGATTTGATTAAACTGTATTTTATTATGAATGAATACAACTGATTGACATAATAAAACACTAAGTCATTTGTACACTCAGCTCCCCATTGATGCTCTGAAACACATGCTGAGAGGATACAGACAGATTGTCTTTTTGACATTGATGCTCTGAAACAGTCATTCTGTGCTCCACTCAGACATGTATTGTCACTTTAGTCCACTTGAATTTAATTAGTCCACTGAACAGACATGTACTAGTCCACTGAACAGACATGTACTAGTCCACTGAACAGACATGTACTAGTCCACTGAACAGACATGTACTAGTCCACTGAACAGACATGTACTAGTCCACTGAACAGACATGTACTAGTCCACTGAACAGACATGTACTAGTCCACTGAACAGACATGTACTAGTCCACTGAACAGACATGTACTAGTCCACTGAACAGACATGTTTTGAACAGACATGTACCCACTGAACAGACATGTTTTAGTCCACTGAACAGAACACTGTGTGTACAAAATATTAGGAATACCTGCTATTTCTATAACATAAATGACCAGGTGAATCCAGGTGAAAGCTATGATCACTTGTTAAATCCACTTCAATCGGTGTAGATGAAAGGGAGGAGACAGGTTAAAGAAGGATGTTTAAGCATTGAGACATGGGTTGTGTATGTGTGCCATTCAGAGAGTGAACGGGCAAGACAAACAATTTAAGTGCCTTTGAACGGGGTACAGTATTAGGTGCCAGGTGCACCGGTTTGAGTGTGTCAAGAACTGCAACGCTGCTGGGTTTTCCATACTAAACAGTTTCCAGTGTGTATCAAGAATGGTCCACCACCCAAAGGACATCCAGCCAACTTGACACAACTGTGGGAAGCATTGGAGTCAACATGGGCCAGCATCCCTGTGGAACGCTTTCGACACCTTCCATGCCCCGACAAATTGAGGCTGTTCTGAGGGTGAAAGGGGAGGAGCAACTCAATATTAGGAAGGTGTTATGGGTCTTGTTCCAATATCCACAGTAGCACACTACTTGTTTCATTTAAGGTGGTCTGGATGTTAGAACACCCCATGGACACTGGTGATGTTCCAGACTGACTCATGGTTGCGTGCCACGTCACTGACTGTGCAGTCCTGCATCAGTTTGCTAAATCATGATGGGTTAGCTGACATCTTAAACAAACACTTATCCAGGTGTTGTGAGAGAAGGCAGGTGACTGCAATTTAGTCTGCCTGGAACGTGCCCCATATTCAATTAAAAAGCATTGTTTATTTATCCCCTGTAGGGACAATTACTTGGCACCCTATGGCATCATGCTGGCACTGAGTCTCAAAGTGACACATTCAGGTCACATGTTCAGTCACATGACCATAAATACATACACAGTAAAACACATGATAACAACAGATGTCAGCCCCCTTAGTGTCTACAACATGGTCATCATAGAGGAGGTTCACTGGGCAAAGATCCCTTCAAGTTCTAATGATGATGTCATTTCCATGTTTCACAGCTCCGGCCGAGGGAGAGGGGGAAGGAAATCAGAGGTGCACTCCCCTTCACTTTGATTGACACTTCACACACTCATTATATATGTCTAGTGTTCTGTCTGGGATCTGTGGTCTGTGCCAGAAGACTACAAACGGGGTGACACCCCCCCGCCCCCACCCTCAACCTCCTTTTCCCTTTTAAAGTAGGGACACAGTCCCTCATCCTCATCATTCTCCTCCCTCTGTACTATCCAGTCCCTGCGTGGTGGTCAGGGTTGCCATGGTTTCCTGTCTCTTCCTCTCTGGTCAGGCTTGTGTTTGAAGCGACACCTGTCACCATAGAAACAGCCGGTGGTCCTCCAGAAGAAACACTCGTCACCATTGATGGGAGACATCCTCCTGGTCCTGGGAGAGAGAGAGACAAACAGTATGAAAACACAAACACCTGCACCTGAGCTCCTGCTTCCTCCTTCCATCACTTTGTACATTTCAAAAGTTTATATGAGTTGATTGGTAACACTTTAGAATAACTCATAATGATGTTTTGAATGACAGGTGGATGTCTTTACCCTGTGGAGGCATACTGGGAGGCTGAGGAGGTGTTGAGGCCTATAGAGTTGGTCCTCTGAGGAGAGGGAGGGGTTCTCTGGACCCAGCGGTCTGGGTACCTGATTACCAGCCTGGTGCTCTCCAGCTCCACACCCTGGACAGGAGGACAAACAGCAGGCACATTCAAAATACTACATGCAATAGGACCAATAGCATAGTCCCAAAAGTACAATGGATCCAATAACAACGTATTGGGTTTTATTACCGGCACAAAGATTGTTTTTCCTTTGCAGCCAGAAAGGAGTTGAATCGTTGTACTTTTCTCTTTGTGTTGGACAATGATGATACTATTTATGTGCAAGACTCAAGCTCTACACTGAAGGCTCTTGACTCTGTGTGTCACGCAGAGACGTCTAACTCACCATTGTGATCTCTACAGTGCTGTCAGGTGGACATCAGTAGCAACACGCAGCGTCAAACCCTGGTCCATTCTTATTCAGTTAAGAAACACTGCTCTTCCAGCTCAAAATGAGAACACATAATACAAGCTCAGATCTCAATCGTGTTTTATGCTAAAAGTCCCTTTCATTACTCAGCTCCTGATCTTGAATTCCCTCCGGGCCAAACTAAAACACCAGGACCTGGTGTCTGGAGGAGTTCAAAGGACAAATAGATGAACAGGTTGTTGAGCCATGTAGCTGTTTCTAGTTGTCACCACATGACACTAGTTTGCATTGCCTTATGTAAGGCAGCCTGTTGTTTTACACTACGCACACACACACACACACACACTGTTTGCTGGTGTATTTGAGCTGTTGCCAGTGTCTTCTGTCTGTGTTGTCCTTTTAGTCAAACTTATTTTTAATCAAGTTTTGGTACAGACGTTTTCGTTTTTTTTTTTGGTGTGACGACCCTCCCACTCTGTCTGCCGTATTCTCTGTTTGTTCTTGTTCCCTTATTAGGATGCCGGTGGGCGGAGTTGGGAGGGTCGTCAGCTACATGGGAAACACCTGGGCCCGGTGTGTCCCAGGATAAATAGACCTCTTCCCCATTCATGGAGGAGACTCTCTCCATGCAGACACACCTGGGCCCGGTGTCTTCCAGGATAAATACACCTTTTCCCCATTCATGGAGGAGTCTCTCTCCATGCAGACACACCTGGGCCCGGTGTCTCCCAGGAGTAAATAAATAGACCTCTTCCACATTCATGGACCTCTTCCCCATTCATGGAGGAGTCTCTCTCCATGGAGGGACTCTCAGCAGACACACCTGGGCCAGGTGTCTCCCAGCAGACACACCTGGGCCCGGTGTCTCCCAGGATAAATAGACCTCTTCCCCATTCATGGAGGAGATAAATACTCTCTCCATGCAGACACACCTGGGCCCGGTGTGTCCCAGGATAAATACACCTCTTCCCCATTCATGGAGGAGTCTCTCTCCATGCAGACACACCTGGGCCTGGTGTCTCCCAGGATAAATAGACCTCTTCCCCATTCATGGAGGAGTCTCTCTCCATGCAGACACACCTGGGCCCGGTGTGTCCCAGGATAAATAGACCTCTTCCCCATTCATGGAGGAGACTCTCTCCATGCAGACACACCTGGGCCCGGTGTGTCCCAGGATAAATAGACCTCTTCCCCATTCATGGAGGAGTCTCTCTCCATGCAGACACACCTGGGCCCGGTGTGTCCCAGGATAAATAGACCTCTTCCCCATTCATGGAGGAGTCTCTCTCCATGCAGACACACCTGGGCCCGGTGTCTCCCAGGATAAATACACCACTTCCCCATTGGAGGAGTCTCTCTCCATGCAGACATGGAGGAGTCTCTCTCCATGCAGACACACCTGGGCCCGGTGTCTCCCAGGATAAATAGACCTCTTCCCCATTCATGGAGGAGACTCTCTCCATGCAGACACACCTGGGCCCGGTGTCTCCCAGGATAAATAGACCTCTTCCCCATTCATGGAGGAGTCTCTCTCCATGCAGACACACCTGGGCCCGGTGTCTCCCAGGATAAATAGACCTCTTCCCCATTCATGGAGGAGTCTCTCTCCATGCAGACACACCTGGGCCCGGTGTCTCCCAGGATAAATACACCTCTTCCCCATTCATGGAGGAGTCTCTCTCCATGCAGACACACCTGGGCCCGGTGTCTCCCAGGATAAATACACCTCTTCCCCATTCATGGAGGAGTCTCTCTCCATGCAGACACACCTGGGCCCGGTGTCTCCCAGGATAAATAGACCTCTTCCCCATTCATGGAGGAGTCTCTCTCCATGCAGACACACCTGGGCCCGGTGTCTCCCAGGTAAATAGACCTCTTCCCCATTCATGGAGGAGTCTCTCTCCATGCAGACACACCTGGGCCCGGTGTCTCCCAGGATAAATAGACCTCTTCCCCATTCATGGAGGAGTCTCTCTCCATGCAGACACACCTGGGCCTGGTGTCTCCCAGGATAAATAGACCTCTTCCCCATTCATGGAGGAGTCTCTCTGCCAGACACACCTGCAGCCCGGTGTCTCCAGGATAAATAGACCTCTTCCCCATTCATGGAGGAGTCTCTCTCCATGCAGACACACCTGGGCCCGGTGTCTCCCAGGATAAATACACCACTTCCCCATTCATGGAGGAGACTCTCTCCATGCAGACACCTTTATAGATTTTGTTGTGTTTCTTGGTGGTTTTTGGTTGTTTGCTTTAGCATCTTTCAACACCCTGCATTATCACCTTCATGCAAAACACTTACACTACTGATTACTGATTACACACACCATTGTATATTATACTTAGTTACTTATTTAATAAATATATATTTTGTTTCTCCTTATCTCCACGTTGTTTCCCTTTTGTTACGGGCTATGAGCCGGTTCGTGATATCGGGATGTCTCATGGTCTGACAAACATCGCTCTCGCTCTGCCACCTTTAACCGCAGACGCGCAAGTGTGACATCGGCGGATGCGTTGGACTGATATCTCTATCTTGAACGGACAGGTTTAGGCGATTTTGATTATGTTAATTAGATTGAAACTGTTTTTTTGAGGAGTTATCCGTACTCGCACAAGGCCTTTAGCCTCACCGTCATTGTAAATAATAATTTGTTATTAATAATTGACTAGCCTGGTTAAATAAACATTGTCCCAAAAGTACAATGGAACCAAAAGCATATTTCCAATCAGACAATAGAACCAAAAGCATACTCCCAAAAGTACAATAGCATAGTCCAAAAGTACAATGGAACCAAAAGCATAGTTCCAAAAGTGCAATGGAACCAATAGCATAGTCCCAAAGGTACAATGGAACCAATAGCATAGTCCCAAAAGTGCAATGGAACCAATAGCATAGTTCCAAAGGTACAATGACATAGTCCCAAAAGTACACACTCCTAAAGATTAAGTTAAATAATTGAAAGCACATCTCACATAGTTGAAGGCATTTAGTCAGCATTATGTTTCATCCCACCACTCACCTGGAGCCTCTCCAAGGCGACAGCGGCCATGTTGGCATTCTTGAAGTTGACAAAGGCACAGAATCTCTCATGTAGAACTCTGATACTCTCTATCTCACCACACCTATGGTATAGAACATAGAATTAGTATCCGAGTTCTACATTCTCTCTATTTCACCACACCTACAGTAAAAACATAGAATTAGAACGTAAAAGAATAATGATCACCATTCCAACTCAACAAACAGATAAATGTAACAGTATTAGAATGGGGGACCGGCGGCCATTTTGAGTGAACCATTTAAGGTGTTAATGTTGTGTTTCTTGATGATTATCACACCATGTCAGAAACAAAGAAAGTCACAGCAGGAGAAGCCTAAGCAGTGGATATGGAGATAGATAGGTCAGGCTACTGAACTAAAACAGATGGAAATGGGGCATGGTGGTCGTACGTTTTGAAAAGGTCCCATATGTGCTTCTCAGTGAGGTCCACGGTGACGTTCCCCACCCAGAGAGAGGGACAGGGGGACCTGAGGATAAGAGGAAAAACACATTTATTACAGCAACATAACACCACAACATTATGAATGCAACCTAAATGGCACCCTATTCCCTACATACAGTTGAAGTCGGAAGTTTACATACACATAGGTTGGAGTCATTAAAACTCGTTTTCAACCACTCAACAAATTTCTTGTTAACAAACTATAGTTTTCGTAAGTCGGTTAGGACATCTACTTTGTGCATGACAAGTCATTTGTCCAACAATTGTTTACAGACAGATTATTTCACTTATAGTTCACGGTATCACAATTCCAGTGGGTCAGAAGTTTACATACACTAAGTTGACTGTGCCTTTAAAGAGCTTGGAAAATTCCAGAAAATGATGTCATGGCTTAAAAGCTTCTGATAGGCTAATTTAACATAATTTGAGTCAATTGGAGGTGTACCTGTGGATGTATTTCAAGGCCAATCCTTCAAACTCAATGCCTCTTTGCTTGACATCATGGGAAAATCAAAAGAAATCAGCCAGGACCTCAGAAAAAAAATGGTAGACCTCCACAAGTCTGGTTCATCCTTGGGAGCAATTTCCAAACGCCAGAAGGTACCACGTTCATCTGTACAAACAATAGTACGCAAGTATAAACACCATGGGACCACGCAGCCGTCATACCGCTCAGGAAGGAGACTCGTTCTGTCTCCTAGAGATGAACGTACTTTGGTGCTAAAAGTGAAAATCAATCCCAGAACAACAGCAAAGGACCTTGTGAAGATGCTGGAGGAAACGGGTACCAAAGTATCTATATCTACAGTAAAACGAGTCCTATATCGACATAACCTGAAAAGCCGCTCAGCAAGGAAGAAGTCACTGCTCCAAAACCGCAATAAAAAAGACAGACTACGGTTTGCAACTGCACATGGGGACAAAGATCGTACTTTTTGGAGAAATGTCCTCTGGTCTGATGAAACAGAAATAGATCTGTTTGGCCATAATGACCATCGTTATGTTTGGAGGAAAAGGGGAGGCTTGCAAGCCAAAGAACACCATCCCAGCCGTGAAGCACAGGGGTGGCAGCATCATGTTGTGGGGGTGCTTTGCTGCAGGAGGGACTGGTGTCCTTCACAAAATGGATGGCATCATGAGTGGATATATTGAAGCAACATCTCAAGACATCAGTCAGGAAGTTAAAGCTTCGTCACAAATGGGTCTTCCAAATGGACAATGACCCCAACCATATTTCCAAAGCAAAATGCCTTAAGGACAACGAAGGTATTGAAGTGGCCATCACAAAGCTCTGACCTCAATCCTATAGAACATTTGTGGGCAGAACTGAAAGTGTGTGCGAGCAAGGAGGCCTAAAAACCTGACTCCGTTACACCAGCTCTGTCAGGAGGAATGGGCCAAAACTCACCCAACTTAATGTGGGAAGCTTGTGGAAGGCTACCCGAAACGTTTCACCCAAGTTAAACCATTTAAAGGGAATGCTACCAAATACTAATTGAGTGTATGTAAACTTCTGACCCACTGGGAATGTGATGAAAGAAATAAAAGCTGAAATAAATTATTCTCTCTGCTATTATTCTGACATTTCACATTCTTAACATAAAGTGGTGATCCTACCTAAAACAGGGATTTTTTACTGGGATTAAATGTCAGGAATGATGAAAAACTGAGTTTAAATGTATTTGGCGAAGGTGTATGTAAACTTCCGACTTCAACTGTAGTTCATTACTTTTGACCAAGGCCTATATGGCTCTTGTCGAAAGAAGTGCACAATATAGGGAATAGGGCAGGGTTTCCATTAGCCAGTAATAGCCGGCGTTTGGCCGATTAAAAAAATGAAAAGCCGATAAATAAAATTGCCATTGGCCAATTGTCCGGGAGAAGAAGAAAAAAATCCCATTGCGAAATAGTCTAAAAAGCATTATTCATTGATGGAAATACCAGATGATCTAAATACATTTGACTGGTCATGCTTATCAGTCTATAGGTTCATTTGCATAATTCAGTGGAATTAAATTGTCACATGTGTACAGTATATTCGTAATGCATTATATTTATCACGCGTCCAGCCTACAGATGCAGAGCCTCTGAGAGGTAAATCTGTCAGACAGCAGGAGAGATGCTGCTACAGCTCCTCAAACAGCAAATGAACAGGACGGCTTCCTCACCGCGTCACACAACACTATGAACAGGACGACTTCATCACCTCGTCACACAACACTATGAACAGGACGACTTCATCACCTCGTCACACAACACTATGAACAGGACGACTTCATCACCTCGTCACACAACACTATGAACAGGACGACTTCATCACCGCGTCACACAACACTATGAACAGGACGACTTCATCACCTCGTCACACAACACTATGAACAGGACGACTTCATCACCTCGTCACACAACACTCAGGACCTTCATCACCTCATCACACAACACTATGAACAGGACGACTTCATCACCGCGTCACACAACACTATGAACAGGACGACTTCATCACCTCGTCACACAACACTATGAACAGGACGACTTCATCACCTCATCACACAACACTATGAACAGGATGACTTCATCACCTCGTCACACAACACTATGAACAGGACGACTTCATCACAACACACTATGAACAGGATGACTTCATCACCTCGTCACACAACACTATGAACAGGAAGACTTCATCACCTCGTCACACAACACTATGAACAGGATGACTTCATCACCTCGTCACACAACACTATGAACACTATGAACAGGAAGACTTCATCACCTCGTCACACAACACTTTGCAATGAGATGGAGGCAGTAGGCATTTTGAAAACATACTTAATTGATAGAAACCTGAACGTTTTAAATCAGCGGTTGGAACCAAAATAATTGTCCAATCTATTCGTTCTGAACAGAACCATGATTTTGTTTGTGCTGCTCCACTGTTCTGACCAGCAAAATAATGTTCTGAACCGGTTCAAACAAAAGTAACTGTTTATATCGTTCCTTTAAAATATATTTTTATATTTTTTTTTACATTTAGCTCGACATTAAATGACTTCACCAATGGATAGAGCAGCTTGCCATGCAGCGGACAAGCTAAGTACATGCATTGGACAGACAAGTGTAGAGAAGGGTGCTAGATGTGACTGAAAATACACTGGTGAGAAGAGAGTTGGTCATAAAGTGATGACATGCATTATCTTAATTAGGCCCACAGAATCATACCTGCGGAGGAGAAGCTTCTATGAAGGAACTTTGAATATCTGAACTTCAGAGAGTTGGCTTGACTAACATTGGACCAGAACAAACCCTTGATCATGACTCTCAGTTCCACTACAGTACACTAGGAAACTGCCATACCCTGCCTATTTGCTTGAAAATATCCTTTGCTATTTATTTGTATTTTTTATGTGATGTTTTATGACTGCTGCAAAATGAATTGCCTCTCTGCGGACATTAGTCTTCTGAATCTGAATACACATAATTCTGCCTAAAGTTTGAGAGCTAGACCAGAGCTAGCTAGCTAGCTAACAAGCTTGTGTGCAGAGCAGCACCAGAATTCAAATAAAAACATGTATATAGTACTATAGTATCCTTAACTAGAAATGAAAAGGTTCATCCATTCTTCTCTAATAAAAATATTTTAATCAAGCGTGTAACATCAGTAGCTACGGTAGACTATGCTTCAGAGGGAGGGGCAGTTAGCCTACACACACACACAATTTTCAGCTGGCAGGCAGGCAGACACTGGGTTAAGTTTCTGAGTGACAGAGTGGGGGCTATGCATAGGCACTTTGTTGCGTTTTTGGTGGGACTGGAAAAAAATTCCCAGAAAGAAAATAATATTATTAACCGGTTCCCATGCTTTTAAAATAACAGTTCTGTTCCGGTACAGTATAGATCACTTTCATTCTCAGTTCTGGTTCTGTTCTTCATTTTCGAAGTCTGTTCCCCAAACCGGTTCCAACCCCTGGTTTTACTACACATTATTAGGCATGTCTTACTTTGCGTCAAAGTAGCCTAACCTGTGGAGGCAATTATTTTAGATCAATTTTCATCATTTCATCAATTTTTAGATCTCGTCCAGTAGACAAAGGCACAATCCTAGTCATACCAGCAACCCACGCTAGTTGTTGCATATCAGATGTCCCCTATTTCAAAATTTCAACAGATATTTTCACTCTGTCACATGAAACCGCTCGCATGTGCAGTGCCCTTTTGACAATGGTGTTCTCCCGCTAATGTCATTATGGGACAAACATTCACGCATTTACTGCCTTGTGCACATTGTTGCATTTATAATGTGAGGAAATAATAGTTTAACATTTTAACCTAAACCAGCGGTCAACAACCTTTTCTGAGTCAAGATTACGGAGTCAAAATGCAAGCAGAGATCTACGGCCAGATTTAAAAAACATGACTTAAACATAAGCCTTTGCAACATGAACTAATTAAACACAGTTCTGTAGCAATGAGGTTTGTACAGTAGGCTATAGGCCCTATATATCATCACTGCATATTGGCTGCGCATGAATTGGCCTGCCAATGTTGTTCTTCTCAGACCATTTAAAAAATTGTAGGTATATGATCACACTGGTAATAGATCATTTGTTCTATTGCTTGTGAGGCACAGCTGAGTGAGCATAATAATTTGCTTATTTTTGTACTGTACTGATGGCCTGCATCTGATGGTCAGTCTGAGGGGAGGGAGCATCTGATGGTCAGTCTGAGGGGAGGGAAGGAGCAGCGGAGGCTGCCTCTCACCCGACTCACCGTCCCTCCTCTCTCCCTCCTCTCTCCCTCCTCACCGTCCCTCCTCTCTCCCTCCTTCAGCTGAGAAAAGGGGACACAGTCTTCCAGCTGATGGTGAGGCTTACTGCATTACTTCTGCCTCATGAATCAATTAAATGTTGTTACTCCTATGACCAGAGAAATAACAACGACGCAAGCTTATTGAAACACTCACATTTTATGGCTTATAAAACGGATGAACTAAGTGTTGACAGTGCTGAATAACAACTTAAACATGAACTCAGTCAAGAAAAAGCAGCTCTCTGCTGTATTCGTTGTCTCTCTACTCGTGGTTTTAAACATTTTGACACTCACTTTGCTGTGAGTTGAAGGCTTCTTTTTACAGTCTATGGAGCGAGGAAACTGTGCAGACTCTGTGATCTGAGCTATCTGATTGGGCAGCGGTAGGCCTATAGGTGCACTTGATTTGCTCTCTGGGCCTGCCGAGTAGGCGGAGTTCTACCTTTAGACACATGAAATGGTTTAAAATGGAAACACTTTGCCTTCCCGGCACTAGGGCTGCTGAATCAAGTGCACCTACCATCAACAGCGCAAAACCATTTTTTTTATAGGAACGCAAGGCTTTATCGTTGGGTTTTTCACAGAAATGCTTGGTGATCGACTAGGAGTGGCTTGGAAATCGAGCAGTCGATCATGATCGACCGGTTGGCGACCACTGATCTAAGCCTTCTGCTCTGCATCAGATTCATGACTTTTTAATGTTTTTTAATGTAGCCTGGTCCTACTGGTTGAATGAATTTGGGATCTGTCTTCCCACAACTGTCCCAGAGTCTGTTTGGTATCGGCTATTTCTTTCTCCACAAGTTGACCAATAGAATAGGTGAACGTTTCTACGGTGGGGGATCGTAGACTGACAGGCCAGTTATTGTGCTGTTTGTTCCTCGTCTTGTTGGTTGAGCAAAAGTACATTTGGACAGTTATTCTAACAGAGTCAGAATGTGGTAATAAGGACCACACATTGTTGCATCTTCGACTTGCATGTTCTGTTAATATGAATTACCATCATTTAAATGTGATTTCTGCCATTCTGACAGATGGTGGACGCCCTAAATCAGCTTCAGCACCCAATGCATATGAGGTCCGTTAAATTTCTCAAATGTCCGGTATATTCAAATGCTTCTTGACAAATGTCCAGCGTAACATCTTCCTAACGGAAACCCTGGAATAGGGGGCCATTTGGGACAGTCAATAGCTTCTAGAACTGTAGGGATGTAAATTAAATGATGTATTATAGGACCATTTAGATGACGAATAACAAACAGAGTGGTGGTGGCCTCAGCAAAGCTGGTCTCAAATGACGAGATAACAAACAGAGTGGTGGTGGCCTCAGCAAAGCTGGTCTCAAATGACGAGATAACAAACAGAGTGGCGGTGGCCTCAGCAAAGCTGGTCTCAAATGACGAGATAACAAACAGAGTGGTGGTGGCCTCAGCAAAGCTGGTCTCAAATGACGAGATAACAAACAGAGTGGCGGTGGCCTCAGCAAAGCTGGTCTCAAATGACGAGATAACAAACAGAGTGGTGGTGGCCTCAGCAAAGCTGGTCTCAAATGACGAGATAACAAACAGAGTGGTGGTGGCCTGCAAAGCTGGTCTCAAATGACGGGATAACAAACAGAGTGGCGGTGGCCTCAGCAAAGCTGGTCTCAAATGACGAGATAACAAACAGAGTGGCGGTGGCCTCAGCAAAGCTGGTCTCAAATGACGAGATAACAAACAGAGTGGTGGTGGCCTCAGCAAAGCTGGTCTCAAATGACGAGATAACAAACAGAGTGGCTGTGGCCTCGGTCAACAAAGCTGGTCTCAAATGACGAGATAACCTTGTCTGAGACGTGAAGATTCATGTTAGCTCCCGAAGCTAATGCCTAGACTTTAGCTCAGTGGGATAACATGGTAGAGAGTCACACTAACAACCCAGGTATGATACCCAGTTCAACATACTCACCCAGTAGAGTCCTCAGGGGAGGAGAGGTCCACCACTGCAGAAAGAAGAGGAAAAGGTTCACTTTACTATGAAACATTGTAGCGAAACCTCGCAACAAATCAATGTTAGATGTACAGTAAGTATTTCTATATTGTTGTAGTATATTTGGTAAATCAAACTCTTTAAATGCAATGGCTATGCCCCCTGTGGTGGGGTCTGGTAGTGCAACCTGTCTATACTACGCCCCCTGTGGTGGGGTCTGGTAGAGTAGCCTGTCTATACTATGTCCCCTGTGGTGGGGTCTGGTAGTGCAGCATGTCTATACTACGCCCCCTGTGGTGGGGTCTGGTAGAGCAGCCTGTCCCAATACCTCTGTCAGCCTCAGGGGAGCCGAGAGCAGCCTGCACCGTGGTAAACTTCTCCAACAGCAACACACTCTGCCCCTCTTCAAAACCCAGATCCTACAGGAGAGAAGGGGTGAATTGATAAACTGATATCAGATCATATCTCAGAAACAAAACAGAAAAGACAAAAAAATCTCATTACAAGTTCACCAATCAACACCAAAGTTATCCTATAACAAAAGACTAGAGCCTGACCTGATCGTAGGCGATCGAATAAACCTCCAATTCCTTTCATTCTGTTAGCAAACGTGCAAACTCTTGAAAATAAAATCGATGACCTAACGCGGAAGATTAAACTACCAATGGGACATACAGGACTGTAATATTTTATGCTTCACAGAGCCGTGGCTGAACGACGACATTATCAACAGGTGGCTGGTTATACGCTGTATCGGCAGGAAAGAACAGCGTCGTCGTTCAGACCTGGGGCGGCAGGTAGCCTAGTGGTTAGAGGCAGGTAGCCTAGTGGTTAGAGGCAGGTAGCCTAGTGGTTAGAGGCAGGTAGCCTAGTGGTTAGAGGCAGGTAGCCTAGTGGTTAGAGGCAGGTAGCCTAGTGGTTAGAGGCAGGTAGCCTAGTGGTTAGAGGCAGGTAGCCTAGTGGTTAGAGGCAGGTAGCCTAGTGGTTAGAAACAGGCAGCCTAGTGGTTAGAGGCAGGAAGCCTAGTGGTTAGAGGCAGGAAGCCTAGTGGTTAAAGGCAGGAAGCCTAGTGGTTAGAGGCAGGAAGCCTAGTGGTTAGAGGCAGGTAGCCTAGTGGTTAGAGGCAGGTAGCCTAGTGGTTAGAGGCAGGTAGCCTAGTGGTTAGAGCGTTGGACTAGTAAGCGAAAGGTCGTAAGATCGAATCCACGAGTTGACACGGTAAAATAAATCTGTGGTTCTGGCAGTTCAGTACAGTCCTAGGCCGTCATTGAAAATAAGGATTTGTTCTTAACTGACTTGCCTAGTTAAATAAAAATAAAAAAAGACAAGGGGCGGCGGACTATGTATTTTTGTAAATAACTCCACTGCACCATATCTAAGGAAGTCTCAAGGTTTTGCTCACCTGAAGTAGAGGATCTCATGATAAGCTGTAGACCACACTGTCTACCAAGAGAGTTATCATCTGTATTTTTCATAGCTGTCTACATACCACCACCGCTGGCACTAAGACCACACTGAATGAGCTGTATTCCGCCATAAGCAAACAGGAAAATGCTCACCCAGAGGCAGCGCTCCTAGTGGCTGGGGACTTGCAGGGATGCAGGAAACTTAAATCTGTTTGACCAAATTTCTATCAGCATGTTAAATGTACAACCAGAGGGGGAAAAACTGGACCAAGTTTACTCCACATACAAAAACGCATACAAAGCTCTCCTCGCCCTCCATTTGGCAAACCATAATTCTATCCTCCTGATTCCTGCTTACAAGCAAAAATGAAAGCCTGAAGCACCAGTGTCTCGATCAATAAAAAAGTGGTCAGATGAAGCAGATGCTAAGATACTGGACTGTTTTGCTCCACAGACTGGAATATGTTTCCTCCAATGGCATTGAGCAGTACACCACATCAGTCATTGGCTTCATCAATAAGTGCATCGATGACATCATCCCCACAGTGACCGTACGTACATACCCCAACCAGAAACCATGGATTACAGGCAACATCCTCACTGAGCTAAAGCTGGGTAAAGCTTCATTGGGTAACGCTGCCGCTTTCAAGGAGCGGGACTCTAACACGGAAGAAATCAAGAAAAAGAAAGAAGATAAGATAAGAAATCCCGCTATGCCCTCCGACGAACCATCAAACAGGCAAAGCGTCAATACAGGACTAAGATCGAATCGTACTACACTGGCTCTGACGCTCGTTTGATGTGGCAGGGCTTGCAAACCATTACAGACTACAAAGGGAAGCACAGTCGAGAACTGCCCAGTGACACAAGCCTACCAGAAGAGCTAAACTACTTCTTTGCTCGCTTTAAGGCAAATAACACTAAAACATGCATGAGAGCACAAGCTGTTCCAGATGACTGTGTGATCACGCTCTCCGCAGCAGATGTGAGTAAGACCTTTAAACAGGTCAACATTCACAAGGCCAGATAGATTTCAGGACGTGTACTCCAAGCATGAGCTGACCAACTGGCAAGTGTCTTCACTGACATTTTCAACCTCTCCCTGTCCAAGTCTGTAATACCAACATGTTTTAAGCAGACCAACATAGTGCCTGTGCCCAAGAACACTAAGGTAACCTGCCTAAATGACTTCCGACCCGTAGCACTCACGTCTGTAGGCATAAAGTGCTTTGAAAGGCTGGTCATGACTCACATCAACACCATTATTCTAGAAACCCTAGACCCACTCCAATTTGCATATCACACCAACAGATCCACAGATGATGCGATCTCTATTGCACTCTCCCACCTGGACAAAATGAACATCTATGTGAGAATTCTATTCTCATTGACTACAGCTCACAGTTCAACATCATAGCTTATTGATGAGCTTTGAGGGAACTAAGGAACCTGGGACTAAACACCTCCTCTGCAACTGGATCCTGGACTTCCTGACGGGCCGCCCCCAGGTGGTAAGGGTAGGTAGCAACATATCCGCCACGCTGATCCTCAACACAGGGGTCCCTCAGGGGTGCGTGCTCAGTCCCCACCTGTATTCCCTGTTCACTCATGACTGCATGGCCAGGCACGACTCCAACACCATCATTACGTTTGCCAATGACACAACAGTGGTAGCACTGATCACCGACAACGACGATCACCGACAACAACAGCCTATAGGGAGGAGGTCAGAGACCTGGCAGTGTGGTGCCAGGACAACAACCTCTCCCTCAACGTGATCAAGACAAAGGAGATGATTGAGGACTACAGGAAAAAGAGGACCGAGCACGTCCCCATTCTCACCGACGGGGCTGTAGTGGAGCACGTTGAGAGCTTCAAGTTCTTTGGTGTCCACATCACCAACAAACTAACATGGTCCAAGCACACCAAGACAGTCGTAAAGAGGGTACAACAAACCCATTTCCCCTCATAAGACTGAAAAGATTTGACATGGGTCCTCAGATCCTCAAAAGGTCCTACAGCTGCACTATCAAGAGCACTGGTTGCATCACTGCCTGGTATGGCAACTTTTCGGCCTCCGACCGCAAGGCACTATAGAGGGTAGTGCGAAAGGCCAAGTACATCACTGGGGACAAGCTTCCTGCCATCCAGGACCTCTATACCAGGCCGTGTCAGAGGAAGGCCCTAAAAATGGTCAGATGCCAGCCACCTTAGTCATAGACTGTTTTCTCTGCTACCACAGGCAAGCGGTACCGGAGCGCCAAGTGTAGGTTCAAGAGGCTTCTAAACAACTTCTACCCACAAGCCATAAGAACATCTAATCAAATGGCTACCCAGACTATTTGCATTGCTCCCCCCCTCTTTTACACTGCTGCTACTCTCTGTTATTATCTATGCATAGTCACTTAAATAACTCTACCTACATGTACATATTACCTCCACTAACCGGTTCCCCCCCACATTGACTCTGTACCGGTACCCCCCTGTATATAGTCTCGCTATTGTTATTTTACTGCTGCTCTTTAATTACTTGTTACTTATATTTCTTCATATTCATTTTTTTTTTAACTACATTGTTGGTTAGGGGTTCGTAAGTAAGCATTTCACTGTAAGGTCTACTACACCTGTTGTATTCAGCGCAAGTGACTAATACAATTTGATTTGACCCCTGATCCCAGTCTCCCCTCACCATGAGCTGCAGGACCTTGCAGTTGAAGAGCTCAATGGAGGCCTCCTCACAGTCCTGATCCAGCTTCAACACCTGCTGCATGGCCCCCTCTGCCTCACCATACCGCTGGAGAGAAGAGGGGAGGAAGATGGAGTCAGATTTCACACACAGACAGACAGACACACACACACACAGGAATGTCCACGTTCACAGTAGAGAGCTCAGACACTGACCTTCAACCCCATCAGTGCACTCCCTTGCGAAAGTATCCCTTTGGCCAATCAGGGGCAAGCTGGATGGACCTCTGAGCGTCTGATAGGGCAGAGGGGTAGAGCTCCAGACACCAGTAGCAGTATGAACGATTCCCAAAGAACCTGAACGAGAAAGAGACAGAGAGACAGATAGCGAGAGAGGGAAGGAAGAAAGAGAGAGAGCGAGGACACATTAAAACACAAGTTGACAGAAATCTAATTTCAGGTCAGAGAGCATAGTGGTGCAATACGTTGTATTTAGGGTCAGAGGTCAAGCTTTAAGGTGTACCTGTGGTCTTTGGGGTCATAGTGGATAGCCTCAGAGAACATTTCCACAGCCTGAGAGTACTGGCCCTGCTTAAACAACTGAATACCCTTCTCTAGAGGAGAACACACACATACAGTGTTAAACTGGGGTCATTTCAGTGAATAGAAATAATCATTGAGACAATTGTGTTCATGTCACCTGTTAGTGAAGCTCCCTTCTTCTTCACAGGGTCTGAACTCTCCACCTGAAATGAGACAACTCAGTTAACACTGCCTCTGTGTGTGCGCGTGTGTGTGTATCCAGCCCTCCGCACCTCGCTAGTCCTAGACTCGTTCTCCTTGTTCTCTCTAGAGGCGTGGCCTGCACTGGTCCTGGCTTTGGGTCTGATGTGACTGGCAGCGTTGGCCACAAACGCACTGCGGACGTCCCACTCTGGCTCCTAGAGGAGGAGATATAAACCAAAACGGCACCCTTATAATGCACTGCTTATGACCAGGGCCCATAGAATCATATAGCTCTGGTCAGAAGTAGGGCATTATATAGGGAATGGGGTGTCATTTGGGCCGCAGATATAATAGACAGAAAGAGACAAAGAAATTCTTTCTATCATCCTATATCTATTTCTCTGGTGTATCCACCCCTCCATACCTCCCTGCCTTCCATGTCCTTCCCTCCCTCCCTCTCCTACCTCCTCTAGGGTCCTGACAGGGGGCTGGCGGTTGCTCTTGTTCCCAGACACAGTGAGAGGAGGCGTGGGCTTGTTCTTGGCAGGAGGTACTACCCTCTCTACCTCCTCCTCCTCACTTTCACTCTCAGACTCTGACGCTTCTCCCTCCTGCTCAGCATCCGCGCTCTTCTCCTTCTCCAGTTTCCTTCGTTCTTTCTGTCTCTGTAAAGAGAGAATGGTAAAAGGTGTGTTGAGGGAGGGTAAGGAGGACAGAGATGATGATGGCAGGTGGACCGATGACAGAGATGATAATGGCAGGTGGACCGGGTACGACAGAGATGATAATGGCAGGTGGACCGGGTACGACAGAGGATGGCAGGTGGACCAGGTACGACAGAGATGATGATGGCAGGTGGACCAGGTACGACAGAGATGATGATGGCAGGTGGACCAGGTACGACAGAGATGATGATGGCAGGTGGACCAGGTACGACAGAGATGATGGTGGCAGGTGGACCAGGTACGACAGAGATGATGGTGGCAGGTGGACCAGGTACGACAGAGATGATGGTGGCAGGTGGAGCAGGTACGACAGAGATGATGATGGCAGGTGGAGCAGGTACGACAGAGATGATGATGGCAGGTGGAGCAGGTACGACAGAGATGATGATGGCAGGTGGAGCAGGTACGACAGAGATGATGATGGCAGGTGGAGCAGGTACGACAGAGATGATGATGGCAGGTGGAGCAGGTACGACAGAGATGATGATGGCAGGTGGAGCAGGTACGACAGAGATGATGATGGCAGGTGGAGCAGGTATGACAGAGATGATGATGGCAGGTGGAGCAGGTATGACAGAGATGATGATGGCAGGTGGAGCAGGTACGACAGAGATGATGATGGCAGGTGGACCGGGTACGACAGAGGATGGCAGGTG
>NW_024609360.1:25000-145000 GCF_018296145.1 Oncorhynchus tshawytscha | reverse complement strand
TCGCGCTTCAGCACTCAGCGGTCCTGTTCTGTGAGCTTGTGTGACCTACCACCTTGCGGCTGAGCCGTTGTTGCCACTAGGCATTTCCACTTCACAATAACAGCACTTACAGTTGACCGGGGCAGCTCTAGCAGGGCAGAAATTTAGACAAACTGACTTGTTGTGAAGGTGGCATCCTATGACGGTGCCACGTTGAAAGTCACTGAGCTCTTCAGTAAGGCCATTCCACTACTAATGTTTGTCTATGGAGATTGCATGGCGGTGTGCTCAATTTTATACACCTGTCAGCAACGGGTGTGGCTGGAATAGCTGAATCCACTCATTTGAAGGGGTGTCCAAATATTTTTGTATAAATAGTGTAGTTGTTTTGCCTTAAAAGGGAACCAATATAATATTTGTTCAGCCATAAAGGGCTTTTCTACAAGCAGTCAGTTGACACCCTTAATGGGTGGATGAACAGGTCTCAGATCTAATGTTTGATCCAACTTTTGACACATTTCAGATGGAGAAGAGGTGTCCATTATAAGCATGAAATAACATTAAGGGTCGAAATAGATCTGATGTTGATTGAACAAAATGGACAGAAATGAGTCAGAATGGACGGAATAGAATCAGAATGGACGGAATAGAATCAGAATGGACAACAGAATCAGAATGGACGGAATAGAATCAGAATGGACAGAACAGAATCAGAATGGACAGAACAGATTCAGAATGGACAGAACAGATTGGACAGAATGATTCAGAATGGACAGAACAGAATCAGAATGGACGGAACAGAATCAGAATGGACAGAACAGATTCAGAATGGACAAAACAGAATCAGAATGGACAGAACAGATTCAGAATGGACAGAACAGATTCAGAATGGACAGAACAGAATCAGAATGGACGGAACAGAATCAGAATGGACGGAACAGAATCAGAATGGACAGAACAGAATCAGAATGGACAGAACAGAATCAGAATGGACGGAACAGAATCAGAATGGACAGAACAGAATCAGAATGGACGGAACAGAATCAGAATGGACAGAACAGAATCAGAATGGACAGAACAGATTCAGAATGGACGGAACAGAATCAGAATGGACAGAATTTATCTCTGCCAAACAAGCTAATTAGAAGTTTCGAACTCTAGACAGACAATTTGTCTCTTCTTCTCTCATGGGAAAACAGCAACACACACACACACCCAACAGTCCTCCTCCTTCACACACACACACACACACACACACACACACACACACACACACACACACACACACACACACACACACACACACACACACACACACACACACACACACACACACACACACACACACACACACACACACACACACACACTTCCACCCAGTCAGCTTTGCAAGCATCCATCCACACTAAGCAAGCCAAGCATCTGCCAATAGACATTGAGGTTAAAAACAGGTGGTCTTTCCCCTGGGCCAGAGCCAGTCAGCACCCGACTGTCCCGAACGAGACAGATAGCTGGTCCAGGGAAAATCAACACCAATGAAGTAATTCACAAAGAAATCAATAGCTACAAACAAGGGCTGAGCGACAGAAGAGAGGGAGATGGAGAAGGGGGTGACAGAGGGGGGATGAGGAGGAGGGATGATGAGGTGGAGCAGGAGTGAAATGGAATCTCATTATGTGTATTTATTAAATACAATATACTGATCCAGTAAGACCTGGGGTGATGATACTATAATATATTGATACAGTAAGACCTGGGGTGATGATACTATAATATAGTAAGACTGATCCAGTAAGACCAGTAAGACCCGGGTGATGATAACTATAATATATTGATACAGTAAGAACAGGGGTGATGATAACTATAATATATTGATACAAAATCAAATCAAATCAAATCAAATTTTATTTGTCACATACACATGGTTAGCAGATGTTAATGCAAGTGTAGCGAAATGCTTGTGCTTCTAGTTCCGACAATGCAGTAATAACCAACAAGTAATCTAACTAACAATTCCAAAACTACTGTCTTATACACCGTGTAAGGGGATAAAGAATATGTACATAAGGATGTATGAATGAGTGATGGTACAGAGCAGCATAGGCAAGATACAGTAGCTGATATCGAGTACAGTATATACATATGAGATAAGTATGTAAACAAAGTGGCATAGTTAAAGTGGCTAGTGATACATGTATTACATAAGGATGCAGTCGATGATATAGAGTACAGTATATACGTATGCATATGAGATGAATAATGTAGGGTATGTAAACATTATATAAGGTAGCATTGTTTAAAGTGGCTAGTGATATATTTACATCATTTCCCATCAATTCCCATTATTAAAGTAGCTGGAGTTGACTCAGTGTCAGTGTCACTGTGTTGGCAGCAGCCACTCAATGTTAGTGGTGGCTGTTTAACAGTCTGATGGCCTTGAGATAGAAGCTGTTTTTCAGTCTCTCGGTCCCAGCTTTGATGCACCTGTACTGACCTCGCCTTCTGGATGATAGCGGGGTGAACAGGCAGTGGCTCGGGTGGTTGATGTCCTTGATGATCTTTATGGCCTTCCTGTAACATCGGGTGGTGTAGGTGTCCTGAAGGGCAGGTAGTTTGCCCCCGGTGATGCGTTGTGCAGACCTCACTACCCTCTGGAGAGCCTTACGGTTGAGGGCGGAGCAGTTGCCGTACCAGGCGGTGATACAGCCCGCCAGGATGCTCTCGATTGTGCATCTGTAGAAGTTTGTGAGTGCTTTTGGTGACAAGCCGAATTTCTTCAGCCTCCTGAGGTTGAAGAGGCGCTGCTGCGCCTTCTTCACGATGCTGTCTGTGTGAGTGGACCAATTCAGTTTGTCTGTGATGTGTATGCCGAGGAACTTAAAACTTGCTACCCTCTCCACTACTGTTCCATCGATGTGGATAGGGGGTGTTCCCCAGTAAGACCTGGGGTGATGATAACTATAATATATTGATACAGTAAGACCTGGGGTGATGATACTATAATATACTGATCCAGTAAGACCTGGGGGATGATAACTATAATATATTGATACAGGGTGATAACTATAATATATTGATACAGTATGATAACTATAATATATTGATACAGTAAGACCTGGGGTGATGATAACTATAATATATTGATACAGTAAGACCTGGGGTGATGATAACTATAATATATTGATACAGTAAGACCTGGGGTGATGATAACTATAATATATTGATTCAGTAAGACCTGGGGTGATGATAACTATAATATATTGATACAGTAAGACCCGGGGTGATGATAACTATAATATATTGATTCAGTAAGACATGGGGTGATGATAACTATAATATATTGATACAGTAAGACCTGGGGTGATGATAACTATAATATATTGATACAGTAAGACCTGGGGTGATGATAACTATAATATATTGATACAGTAAGACCTGGGGTGATGATACTATAATATATTGATACAGTAAGACCTGGGGTGATGATAACTATAATATATTGATACAGTAAGACCTGGAGTGATGATAACTATAATATATTGATTCAGTAAGACCCAGGGTGATGATACTATAATACATTAAGACCTGGGGTGATGATGAACTATAATGGTAATGGTAATATGCAGTTTTCTAGAGAGGCCCAGGATGAGGGCTTAACACCATTATGATGAGTAGCTAGCATCATGTTAATACCTTCTCTACCAATAAAGAGAAGCTTAACATGGCCTCTGCCATATTGCTGAGGCTCAGAACTCAACCAAAAACTGCTACTGTCAGTCCACAAACTCTCTCTCTCTCTCTCTCTCTCTCTCTCTCTCTCTCCTTCTCTTCTCTTTCTCTCAGATATCAGAGACAATCTCCAAGAGGGTGCTCAATCAGAATCATACCTAGCAGATGAAACAACAAGGTTATGATGCCAAACATCCATAGTGTTTCATGCTGTTGACCCTGACCCTGGGTGGATATATTTTAGGAGATTTTAGGACTTAACTATTACCCCTAAATCTGTGCTGTTCTGTAAGAGAAGATGGATCAGGGACGAGAGCCAAGGGCCCACAGAGTCATGATCAGGCACACACACACACACACACGCACACACATACAGAGAACACATACACAAACTAACTAATTAACTAATCCACATAGATTGTTAATGGTTTATACTCTGACACAGGATGAGTCAATAAATAACATAAACAAATCAATAAAAACTGAGTGAAAAATGTGACGCCTGGACTCTGATTGATGGCATTTTTACAATGTAGGTCTTCAGTATATTATACTGTGTTTATAGTGTGGCCCTAGCTAGTCCTACAGTAAGGTGTTTATAGTGTGGCCCTAGCTAGTCCTACAGTAAGGTGTTTATAGGGTGGCCCTAGCGAGTCCTACAGTAAGTATAGTGTGGCCCTAGCTAGTCCTACAGTAAGGTGTTTATAGTGTGGCCCTAGCTAGTCCTACAGTAAGGTGTTTATAGTGTGGCCCTAGCTAGTCCTACAGTAAGGTGTTTATAGGGGTGGCCCTAGCGAGTCCTACAGTAAGTATAGTGTGGCCCTAGCTAGTCCTACAGTAAGGTGTTTATAGTGTGGCCCTAGCTAGTCCTACAGTAAGCTGTTTATAGGGTGGCCCTAGCTAGTCCTACAGTAAGGTGGTTATAGTGTGGCCCTAGCTAGTCCTACAGTAAGGTGTTTATAGTGTGGCCCTAACTAGTCCTACAGTAAGGTGTTTATAGTGTGGCCCTAGCTAGTCCTACAGTAAGTATAGTGTGGCCCTAGCTAGTCCTACAGTAAGGTGTTTATAGTGTGGCCCTAGCTAGTCCTACAGTAAGGTGTTTATAGTGTGGCCCTAGCTAGTCCTACAGTAAGGTGTTTATAGTGTGGCCCTAGCTAGTCCTACAGTCCTAAGGTGTGTATAGTGTGGCCCTAGCTAGTCCTACAGTAAGGTGGTTATAGTGTGGCCCTAGCTAGTCCAACAGTAAGGTGTTTATAGTGTGGCCCTAGCTAGTCCTACAGTAAGGTGGTTATAGTGTGGCCCTAGCTAGTCCTACAGTAAGGTGTTTATAGTGTGGCCCTAGCTAGTCCTACAGTAAGGTGTTTATAGTGTGGCCCTAGCTAGTCCTACAGTAAGTATAGTGTGGCCCTAGCTAGTCCTACAGTAAGGTGTTTATAGTGTGGCCCTAGCTAGTCCTACAGTAAGGTGGTTATAGTGTGGCCCTAGCTAGTCCTACAGTAAGGTGGTTATAGTGTGGCCCTAGCTAGTCCTACAGTAAGGTGTTTATAGTGTGGCCCTAGCTAGTCCTACAGTAAGGTGTTTATAGGGTGGCCCTAGCTAGTCCTACAGTAAGGTGTTTATAGGGTGGCCCTAGCTAGTCCTACAGTAAGGTGTTTATAGTGTGGCCCTAGCTAGACCTACAGTAAGGTGGTTATAGTGTGGCCCTAGCTAGTCCTACAGTAAGGTGGTTATAGTGTGGCCCTAGCTAGTACTACAGTAAGGTGTTTATAGTGTGGCCCTAGCTAGTCCTACAGTAAGGTGTTTATAGGGTGGCCCTAGCTAGTCCTACAGTAAGGTGTTTATAGGGTGGCCCTAGCTAGTCCTACAGTATGGTTTATAGTGTGGCCAGCTAGACCTACAGTAAGGTGGTTATAGTGTGGCCCTAGCTAGTAAGGTGGTTATAGTGTGGCCCTAGCTAGTCCTACAGTAAGGTGTTTATAGTGTGGCCCTAGCTAGTCCTACAGTAAGTATAGTGTGGCCCTAGCTAGTACTACAGTAAGGTGTTTATAGTGTGGCCCTAGCTAGTCCAACAGTAAGGTGTTTATAGTGTGGCCCTAGCTAGTCCTACAGTAAGGTGTTTATAGGGTGGCCCTAGCTAGTCCTACAGTAAGGTGTTTATAGGGTGGCCCTAGCTAGTCCTACAGTAAGGTGTTTATAGTGTGGCCCTAGCTAGACCTACAGTAAGGTGTTTATAGTGTGGCCCTAGCTAGACCTACAGTAAGGTGGTTATAGTGTGGCCCTAGCTAGTACTACAGTAAGGTGTTTATAGTGTTTCAGAAAGTGTCAATGAATGTGTGATTTTATGCAGACTGACCCCACTCCTATATGACAACAAGCGTCACAAAAGTTTACATGTAAATTCACATTAAGTTCTTCTGACGCCACAAATGTCTCTAGAAGATGCTGTTCTTCAAGCAAGGTCACAGTAGAGGAACCAGGGGGATACCACTCACACAGAACCCAGCCAGGGTGAATCTGCATTTCTGTAAACAAACTAAGCTTGATAGACCCCATTAATAACATGACTTATTACAGTATGAATGGGATGATAATGAATGAACTTCAAGGGTAAACTCATACAGTTCTGCCCTATGACAATAGAGTCTGTCTGAGGATTAGAACCACAGGACATTCTCATTACAGGCCCAATGCATCAAACAGTAAGAACAGATCTGGGACCAGGATAGGCCGAATATGAACAGAACATTAATTACAATTCATCAGCTCACAGTAACAACAGTATACCAACAGGACAAATAGGGCAAAGACGAAACCTAACCAAACCAACCATGAAACATAGCCCTGGGGTGTATTCACTAGGAACCAAACCAACCATGAAACATAGCCCTGGGGTGTATTCACTAGGAACCAAACCAACCGTGAAACATAGCCCTGGGGTGTATTCACTAGGAACCAAACCAACCACGAAACATAGCCCTGGGGTGTATTCACTAGGAACCACACCAACCACGAAACATAGCCCTGGGGTGTATTCACTAGCAACCAAACCAACCATGAAACATAGCCCTGGGGTGTATTCACTAGGAACCAAACCAACCACGAAACATAGCCCTGGGGTGTATTCACTAGGAACCAAACCAACCAAACAGAAGCCAACAGAAGACTAGACAACAGAACGAAACAGGGAGGGCCCTACCTCAAATCAAATCAAAATCAAATCAAATGTATTTATAAAGCCCTTCTCACATGAGCTGATGTCTCAAAGTGCTGTACAGAAACCCAGCCTAAAATCCCAAACAGGAAGCAATGCAGGTGTAGAAGCACGGTGGCTAGGAAAAACTCCCTAGGAAGGCCAGAACCTAGGAAGGCCAGAACCTAGGAAGGCCAGAACATAGGAAGGCCAGAACCTAGGAAGGCCAGAACATAGGAAGGCCAGAACATAGGAAGAACCTAAATCTGTCCAATAGAAACTCTTGTTTCTGTTGTAAAACATTTTGTAACTGTGTGCTACAGTGTTGGTCTGAATGAATAGGCTGCACCCCAGGTTCCAGATGTGTTTGTCCTGTCTTGTGACAATGACCATACAGTAGGAGTTGGTTAGACAGCACAAATAGATATTCCACCAGACCAACCTCTCACAGTAACAACATCACTCTCACACAACAAATAGAATCAATATAGCCTGGTTTCAGATCTGACAATACAACACAACAAATAGAATCAATATAGCCTGGTTTCAGATCTGACAATACAACACAACAAATAGAATCAGTATAGCCTGGTTTCAGATCTGACAATACAACACAACAAATATAATCAATATAGCCTGGTTCTAGATCTGACAATACAACAGGACAAATAGAATCAATATAGCCTGGTTCTAGATCTGACAATACAACAGGACAAATAGAATCAATATAGCCTGGTTCTAGATCTGACAATACAACAGGACAAATAGAATCAATATAGCCTGGTTCTAGATCTGACAATACAACAGGACAAATAGCCCACAGTAAAACAATGTAACCAACAGGTCAAGTAGCCCACAGTAAAACAACGTAACCCACAGGACAAGTAGTCCACAGTAAAACAATGTAACCAACAGGTCAAGTAGCCCACAGTAAAACAATGTGACTAACAGGTCAAGTAGCCCACAGTAAAACAATGTAACCAACAGGTCAAGTAGCCCACAGTAAAACAATGTGACCAACAGGTCAAGTAGCCCACAGTAAAACAATGTAACCAACAGGTCAAGTAGCCCACAGTAAAACAATGTGACATAACCAGAATGTGTTGATTCATCTGAGGGGGTTGGGTGCATGAGGTCATGAGTCAGTCAGTTAGTCAGTCAGGGTCTATGTATCTATGCAGACTAAAGAAATACACACACACCAAGTCAGTCAGGATCTGTGTTGTCTCCAGTCAGAACAGACTACCTGAGCGTGCATGACAGTATCCAATCAGAACAGACTATCTGAGTATACATGACAGCATCCAACCAGAACAGAATGAGTATACATGACAGTGTCACGCCCTGACCTTAGAGAGCCTTTTTATTTCTCTATTTGGTTAGGTCGGGGTGTGATTTGGGTGGGCATTCTAGTTTTTCTATTTCTTCGTTGGCCGGGTATGGTGCCCAATCAGAGGCAGCTGTCTATCGTTGTCTCTGATTGGGGATCATACTTAGGCAGCCCTTTTTCCACCTTAGTTTGTGGGATCTTGTTTTTTGCGTAGTTGCTGTTCAGCCCTGCAGAACTTTATGTTCGGTTTTGTATTTTGTTGGGGGTTTTTCGGTGTCATTTAATAAAAGGAAAATGTACCACGCTGCACCTTGGTCTAATCCATCTTTAAACGAACGTAACAGACAGTCTATATACAGGCTAAATGCTGCCTCCATCTCCTCAAATATAACTATCTCTTAGAAATCTGCACACACACAAGGGCAAGCAGGCAGCACTGTACGGAAGCATTAGGTTTCTGCTTGCTGTATGTGGATTGGACTTCTACATGACCCGATTATCGTTATCACCAACCGTACATTATCAGCCAGACAGGCAGCACATGACAGCAATTACATACCACACATAAAGAACATTGCCTCACATTAAAGAACAATGACTCACATTAAAGAACAATTAAAGAACACTACCACATTAAAGAACAATGACTCACATTACAATGACTCCCATTAAAGAACAATGACTCCCATTAAAGAACAATGACTCCATTAAAGAACAATCACATTAAAGAACAATGACTCACATTAAAGAACAATGACTCACATTAAAGAACAATGACTCCTCCCTCATTAAAGAACAATGACCACACATTAAAGAACAATGACTCCCACACATTAAAGAACAATGACTCCCTCACATTAAAGAACAATGACTCACATTAAAGAACAATGACTCACATTAAAGAACAATGACTCACATTAAAGAACATTGCCTCACATTAAAGAACACTACCACACATTAAAGAACAATGACTCACATTAAAGAACAATGACTCCCATTAAAGAACAATGACTCCCACACATTAAAGAACAATGACTCACATTAAAGAACAATGACTCCCATTAAAGAACAATGACTCACATTAAAGAACAATGACTCCCAAAGAACACATTAAAGAACAATGACTCCCACATTAAAGAACAATGACTCCCACAATGACTCACATTAAAGAACAATGACTCCCTCACATTAAAGAACAATGACTCCCTCATTAAAGAACAATGACTCCCTCACATTAAAGAACAATGACTCACATTAAAGAACAATGACTCCCACACATTAAAGAACAATGACTCCCACACATTAAAGAACAATGACTCCACACACATTAAAGAACAATGACTCCCTCACATTAAAGAACAATGACTCCCAAAGAACACATTAAAGAACAATGACTCCCTCACACATTAAAGAACAATGACTCCCACACATTAAAGAACAATGACTCACATTAAAGAACAATGACTCCCACACATTAAAGAACAATGACTCCCACATTAAAGAACAATGACTCCCACACATTAAAGAACAATGACTCCCACACATTACAGAACAATGACTCCCACACATTAAAGAACAATGACTCACATTAAAGAACAATGAACACTACCACACATTAAAGAACAATGACTCCCACATTAAAGAACAATGACTCCTCCCACATTAAATAACAATGACTCACATTAAAGAACAATGACTCACATTAAAGAACAATGACTCCCACACATTACAGAACAATGACTCACATTAAAGAACACTACCACACATTAAAGAACAATGACTCACATTAAAGAACAATGACTCCCACACATTAAAGAACAATGACTCACCACACATTAAAGACCAATGACTCACATTAAAGAACAATGACTCACATTAAAGAACAATGACTCCAGACACAGACACAATGACTCACATTAAAGAACAATGACTCCCTCACATTAACAGACACAAAGAACACTGACTCCCACACATTAAAGAACAATGACTCCTCACATTAAAGAACACTGACTCCCACACATTAAAGAACAATGACTCCCACACATTAAAGAACAATGACTCCCTCACATTAAAGAACAATGACTCCTCACATTAAAGAACACTGACTCCCACACATTAAAGAACACTGACTCCCACACATTAAAGAACAATGACTCCCACACATTAAAAAACAATGACTCCTACACATTAAAAAAACAATGACTCCCACACATTAAAGAGCAATGACTCCCTCACATTAAAGAACAATGATTGCCACACGTTTTTGAGCCATGTTCCCTACTTTCCTGTGACCCTCCAGTCTAGGTCAACAAAGCAATACGTCTGACCTCTGTACAGTCCAGTCCTATGCTGTGACCTGGTAGGGACGGGCTGTGTGTGTCCCTGACCATTAGGCCCAGACCCGCTGATTGAGAACCGCCGGTTTAGAGTTACCATGCATCGTCACCTTGGTAACAGCAGTGTGGAAGGTCTTATAAAGCAGTCAAGACAAACACTGACTCACACACACACACACACACACAGACAGACACAGACACAGACACAGACACACAGTACAGACACTCACACACACACAGACACAGACACAGACACACACACCCTACAAACAGACACACAACACACCTACCTGACACAGACACACACACAACATAACACCTACCTGGTTCTGTTCTGACAGGTACTGGTCAGACAACATAACACACCTGGTTCTGTTCTGACAGGTACTGGTCATTACAACATAACACCTACACTGTTCTGACAGGTACTGGTCACTCAACACAACACACCTTCTACTGTTCTGACAGGTACAGACAACATACACCTACCTGGTTCTGTTCTGACAGGTACTGGTCACACACACACCTGGTTCTGTTCTGACAGGTACACACACACATAACACCTACCTATCATGTTCACCTGTCTTTCCCATAAACACCTGAACTGTTCTGACGGTCTGTCTACCTAACACCTCACTTCCTCCATTACAACATACCTACCTGTTATATCCTGTTACAACACAACACCTACCTGCTACAACATAACACCTACCTGGTTCTGTTCTGACAGGTACTGGTCATTACAACATAACACCTACCTGGTTCTGTTCTGACAGGTACTGGTCATTACAACATAACACCTACCTGGTTCTGTTCTGACAGGTACTGGTCATTACAACATAACACCTACCTTCTACTGTTCTGACAGGTACTGGTCATTACAACATAACACCTACCTGGTTCTGTTCTGTTCTGACAGGTACTGGTCATTACAACATAACACCTACCTGGTTCTGTTCTGACAGGTACTGGTCATTACAACATAACACCTACCTTCTACTGTTCTGACAGGTACTGGTCATTACAACATAACACCTACCTTCTACTGTTCTGACAGGTACTGGTCATTACAACATAACACCTACCTGGTTCTGTTCTGACAGGTACTGGTCATTACAACATAACACCTACCTGGTTCTGTTCTGACAGGTACTGGTCATTACAACATAACACCTACCTTTACTGTTCTGACAGGTACTGGTCATTACAACATAACACCTACCTGGTTCTGTTCTGACAGGTACTGGTCATTACAACATAACACCTACCTGGTTCTGTTCTACCTGGTCTACTGTTCTGACAGGTACTGGTCATTACAACATAACACCTACCTTCTACTGTTCTGACAGGTACTGGTCATTACAACATAACACCTACCTGGTTCTGTTCTGACAGGTACTGGTCATTACAACATAACACCTACCTTCTACTGTTCTGACAGGTACTGGTCATTACAACATAACACCTACCTTCTACTGTTCTGACAGGTACTGGTCATTACAACATAACACCTACCTTCTACTGTTCTGACAGGTACTGGTCATTACAACATAACACCTACCTTCTACTGTTCTGACAGGTACTGGTCATTACAACATAACACCTACCTGGTTCTGTTCTGACAGGTACTGGTCATTACAACATAACACCTACCTGGTTCTGTTCTGACAGGTACTGGTCATTACAACATAACACCTACCTGGTTCTGTTCTGACAGGTACTGGTCATTACAACATAACACCTACCTTCTACTGTTCTGACAGGTACTGGTCATTACAACATAACACCTACCTTCTACTGTTCTGACAGGTACTGGTCATTACAACATAACACCTACCTTCTACTGTTCTGACAGGTACTGGTCATTACAACATAACACCTACCTTCTACTGTTCTGACAGGTACTGGTCATTACAACATAACACCTACCTTCTACTGTTCTGACAGGTACTGGTCATTACAACATAACACCTACCTTCTACTGTTCTGACAGGTACTGGTCATTACAACATAACACCTACCTTCTACTGTTCTGACAGGTACTGGTCATCCTCACGGGGAACATTCTCAGGTCAAGTTCCCGGGTATGTGGATTAAACTCTTTCACTCCAGTCATGTACATTATAAAGTAATCCCAGAGTTCAGGTAAGGTGACGGAGGACATGGCTGATGGAGTACGAGTGGTGCTTTGGCCGCACAGGGAGGGAGTGAGTGAACGCTCCTGAGGGAGGGTGTGTTTGTGTGTGAGAGGGGAGAGAGGGATTGAAAGAGAGAAATAGGGAAACACAGTTAGAGAGGGGAGGGAGGGAGGGAGAGAACAGTCAACAAAGAGAGATTGAGAGGCAGACATATAGACAGAGAGAGAGAGAGCAGATAAAACAGACAGAGTCATTCAGGGGACAGCAGCGTGTGTGTGTGTGTGTGTGTGTGTGTGTGTGTGTGTGTGTGTGTGTGTGTGTGTGTGTGTGTGTGTGTGTGTGTGTGTGTGTGTGTGTGTGTGTGTGTGTGTGTGTGTGTGTGTTACGCTGCTATAGTACCTCCCACGGCTGGTCCTGTGCTTATTAAGTGGTCCTTGCTTACCCTGTCCTACTGTCAACCCTGTCCTATTGTCAACCCTGTCCTGTCAGCTCCTAAATTTAGCTGCAAGTCACCAGGCAGAGGGAGTGACTCCTCCCCTGGCAGGGCAGGCAACACACCGCACCCTGCTCTCTACCTCTACACCCCCCCCCCTCTCTCTCTCTACAACTCTTCAATTTCTCCCATTCCCTATCTCTCTTTCTACTCCACCTCTATTTTTCTCTCTCCATCCCTCTCTCTCACCATCTCTCCAAACACACACGGTGCACAAACACATCCACGCGCCATCACGTCCGCCTCGAGGTTACTAACTGTACATTGGAAGGGCTGCTCTAAAGATCTCATGTTGCACAAATACAAAAACATGTCATCTAGTTGATCTGGAGTCACAGTTTAGGCTACATTACCAAGACACGTATGTATACCAAGAGAAAGCCTTACCCGCGCTGCGCCATGGAGATGCGTGATGGGTAGCAGTGGTTCACACAGCAGTGCCAGAGACACGTTATATAACTATCTATTGTAGCCTGAATACGGGTCGGATTTGTTCAGCAATAGTATGACTCTCATCCCAATGGTTAGTATCCTCATGGGCTTCCGTTGATAAATCTGGATATAGGAGATTAGGTTTACCGAGTCCTCGAAAATTAAATAGGAAATAAATAGAAGCGGCATTCATAATAAACAATGAAATTCTATTTTAAGCAAACTGTAACAACTTTCTATAATGTATATCTTTCATGTGTAGCACCTGATGTCTGCACCGTTATAAATCAGTGCCGGACAAACAAACCCGCTGACGCACGCAACTCTCCAAATGTCTGTGGCTCAAAACAAGAGTGGGAAGCACACTGAGCAACAACACTCCCGTGAAAACATTGAAACTGGTATGTTTAATAATCCCATAACAGTTTCTCAAAGTATCAACACATGCGTGATATCGGTCACGAATAGTCCCAATCCAAACCAACCAGAGAACAAGGCTAGAGCCAGACCATGCCCAAAGCGCATGATGACATAGCAAAAGTAAGGAGCCTAGTAGGTGACAGACAAGCTTATGTTTTTGAACTTCTTCACAAAGTGACACATGATGAACACAAACTCTGCGGTCATCTCTCTCCAGTCCTCTCTTACCAATAGATAAGCGAGAGTCCATCAAAACGCTCAAACTCTCGTCCTCGTCCTCCTTTCGGCATAACAACAGTAGACTAGTAGCTTAAGTGACAGACAAGCTAATGTTTTTAACTTCATCAACCATAGTAGCCATATATAGGGCGCGGCGTCCTAAAGGGGTACTTCAACCCAAAAGAGACACATGATGGTGTCACAACACAAACTCTGGACTTGTCATCTCTCTCGAGTTCTCCCTTACCAGTAAATTAGCGAGAGTCCATCAAAACGCTCGAGTTCTCGTCCTCCTCCTTTCGAAAAGGGCATAGCATCCAAATATTTAGCTCCCGTGACTGCTGGCTCAGTTGTTTTTTCCCCACCACAACAACGATCCCCGGGCCCCGCGGGATAACTTTAACGCTTCACTCTGTCCATCAGTTGACGCGTCGACGTGCTGCGCTGTTCCTTCGCTGAGTGTGGAGATGTGTCAGCGCTGATTCATTCCGCATCAAATCAATGATAACGAGATTGCTGCCTGGCTGCAACAGTAGCTAATTGAGGGCGGGAAACTCAGCTCAACTAGCGCATTTTCTAATCTGGGGGACACGTGGAGGTTTTATGTTGAGCAAACCCTTCTGTTCAACCATATCAGGATATTTTCATTGGCCCCGCACACAATCATTATTACTTTTTATTGTTCTCTTTCTTATAATAACAGCCGCGTCTGTTCGTTCTCATGGGAGAGCGTGTTTTCAGTCTCATACAACAGATGCTAGTGGACAGAGAGAGAGAGAGAGAGAGAGAGAGAGAAAAAGAGAGCGAGCGAGAGAAAGAGAGAGAGAGACACAGAGAGAGAGAGACACAGGGAGTTTGTGGACCAAAGCAAGTCAAGGCAGGCGAGGCTCGTGCGAGGTCTCAACCGCCCCGGGTGCAATGCGCGCTGGCCACGTCTCTCCCATGTTGCTGTAACTATCCACTCGCCAGCAGAGCAGTCAACCTGCCTGGTAAGGTGAAGCTCAAGAATAGCCAGCGGGCCGTGGCAGCCCCGTGCGTAATAAGAGGCCCCATTCTACTCAAAAACAAACGTCATTGTAGTTATATTGTTGGACTATGAGACGATTAGAACAGAGTTTGAATCCCCTCTCATGAGCTAGTCGTTAATTGGCAATGAAGGAGGGCAGGGTGTTTTGATAGGCAGCCTATGAGCGTTGATCATGGGGAGTAGGGCGCCATCTGGGACGCAAATCCTAATTCATTTGCCATTGAGAGGGAAGGAGCCGTGAGATGTCTGACTCTTGCTATTTAACAAAGCATAGTAGTGAGAGAAAGAGGAGCGAATGGATAGGCGAAGTAGGGTTGGACTTATAAGGGTGACCGACCGCATTTAAAATACCCAAATGCGGGACAAATGTATGATTTCGCGGGACCATGATTTCGCGGGAACAAGCGAATCATTATACAACGTGATTTGTTGACGATATGACATTGGCCTAAGTATCGCCTTGACTCTGCGCAGAATATCAGATCTCAACGATTGGAGAAGTGTTTAACATCGCCAGTACCACATCCTTATGATATATATCTTGTCAAAATAGAAACTTTACTGCAAACTGAGATCCGTATATAATGATGAGAATCTCATGTCTCCGCACTAACAACGGGGGGCCTTATTTTGGACAGATGTTGGCAAGTGAAAAACCTCTCGCTTCACCTCTTTCTCTGCTGCAAAAGAGACAGGTTGGAATGCCTGACTGAAATATAGATCAAATCGACCCTTTTTTTGTAAATTAGTGGTGTTAGAATACTTTGATAAAATAAAATGTGGGACATGATTTTTTGGTTGCGAACCAAGGGCCAAAATGCAGGCCGGTCCCACACAACCCGAGACATGTGGTCACCCTAGGTGGACGGGCCTGCCTGGTCCGTTTTCTGGGCCACTGAGCCTGTCTGACTTGTTTGTTGTTGTTTTTTTGTGTCAAATTATAATTATCTGGCTGATAATGGAGTCTTAAGGAACAAAAATGGGCCCGTGTGTTAGAAAAGCCAAGGCCGATTTTCGGTCCCAAGCCGCCCCTGGGGATAAAGGTTGAGAAAAGAGGTAACAGAAGGTTTGTGAGGTATAAAAAGCATCCAGCTCAGCTGGTGGCCTGTAGTCTGTTAGTTTTGACCTCGTGCCAGGTCAAGGTCTGGCCTACTTGGACTGGTCTGGTTTGGTCTGGTATACTGCTCTGGCTACCGCTGGGCTTTGGTCTTGTGTCAGAAAAGCATGACAATTCTGCCTGCACTCAACCACCTCAGTTGAGAGACGAGCGCAGTGGCTGACTCACCGATAGAAGAGGCAATTGCCTCAGTCCTCGCATCATCAAGAGGACTGGTGAGCTGGGCATATTACCAACAAATACTAGTCATATTTATTCTATTAAATATATAGAATTTCTCCTCTGTATTATTCTGTTAATAGTGTTAATATTGTTTGGTTAGATAATGTTCATAGTACCTTTAATAGCTGTGTTTATGGACATTTACAACTGTTATGGAGCCTCATGCTACCGTGCACTGTATTCAGCCTTATGTAGCATGTAGCCTGATGTAGCCTCATGCTACCGTGCACTGTATTCAGCCTTATGTAGCATGTAGCCTGATGTAGCCTCATGCTACCGTGCACTGTATTCAGCCTTATGTAGCATGTAGCCTGATGTAGCCTCGTGCTACCGTGCACTGTATTCAGCCTTATGTAGCATGTAGCCTGATGTAGCCTCATGCTACCGTGCACTGTATTCAGCCTTATGTAGCATGTAGCCTGATGTAGCCTCATGCTACCGTGCACTGTATTCAGCCTTATGTAGCATGTAGCCTGATGTAGCCTCATGCTACCGTGCACTGTATTCAGCCTTATGTAGCATATAGCCTGATGTAGCCTCATGCTACCGTGCACTGTATTCAGCCTTATGTAGCATGTAGCCTGATGTAGCCTCATGCTACCGTGCACTGTATTCAGCCTTATGTAGCATGTAGCCTGATGTAGCCTCATGCTACCGTGCACTGTATTCAGCCTTATGTAGCATGTAGCCTGATGTAGCCTCATGCTACCGTGCACTGTATTCAGCCTTATGTAGCATGTAGCCTGATGTAGCCTGTGCCTTCCTCCTGGCAGTTACTATTCCACGTCGTGGCCTCGTGCACATGCGCAGACCTTGGTTACATTAAAGTCATGTTTCAGTTACTTTCTATGTCATTCATTAGTGTAGATGTGTCATATGCTTACCAGTAACTGGGCCTTTGTCCTGTAAGTGAATTTCTCTATGATAGCCTGTTATGTTATACCATGTCACAGCAGTATAGAGTTATATCATGTCATAGCAGTATAGGGTTATGTCATGTCATAGCAGTATAGGGTTATGTCATAGCAGTCTAGAGTTATATCATGCCACAGCAGTATAGAGTTATATCATAGCAGTCTAGAGTTATATCATGCCACAGCAGTATAGAGTTATATCATGTCACAGCAGTATAGAGTTATACCATGTCATAGCAGTATAGAGTTATAGCATATCATAGCAGTATAGAGTTATATCATGTCATAGCAGTATAGAGTTATACCATGTCATAGCAGTATAGAGTTATACCATGTCACAGCAGTATAGAGTTATAGCATGTCATAGCAGTATAGAGTTATATCATGTCATAGCAGTATAGAGTTATACCATGTCATAGCAGTATAGAGTTATAACATGTCATAGCAGTATAGAGTTATAACATGTCATAGCAGTATAGAGTTATACCATGTCATAGCAGTATAGAGTTATACCATGTCATAGCAGTATAGAGTTATAGCATATGATAGCAGTATAGAGTTATACCATGTCACAGCAGTATAGAGTTATATCATGTCATAGCAGTATAGAGTTATACCATGTCATAGCAGTATAGAGTTATACCATGTCACAGCAGTATAGAGTTATACCATGTCATAGCAGTATAGAGTTATATCATGTCACAGCAGTATAGAGTTATATCATGCCACCGCAGTATAGAGTTATACCATGTCATAGCAGTATAGAGTTATACCATGTCACAGCAGTATAGGGTTATGTCATAGCAGTATAGAGTTATACCATGTCATAGCAGTATAGAGTTATACCATGTCATAGCAGTATAGAGTTATACCATGTCACAGCAGTATAGAGTTATATCATGTCATAGCAGTATAGAGTTATACCATGTCATAGCAGTATAGAGTTATACCATGTCACAGCAGTATAGAGTTATACCATGTCATAGCAGTATAGAGTTATATCATGTCACAGCAGTATAGAGTTATATCATGCCACCGCAGTATAGAGTTATACCATGTCATAGCAGTATAGAGTTATACCATGTCATAGCAGTATAGAGTTATATCATGTCACAGCAGTATAGAGTTATACCATGTCATAGCAGTATAGAGTTATATCATGTCATAGCAGTATAGAGTTATATCATGTCATAGCAGTATAGGGTTATGTCATAGCAGTATAGAGTTATATCATGACATAGCAGTATAGGGTTATGTCATAGCAGTATAGAGTTATATCATGACATAGCAGTATAGGGTTATGTCATAGCAGTATAGAGTTATATCATGTCATAGCAGTATAGGGTTATGTCATAGCAGTATAGAGTTATATCATGTCATAGCAGTATAGAGTTATATCATGTCACAGCAGTATAGAGTTATATCATGACATAGCAGTATAGCGATATATCACGTCATAGCAGTATAGAGTTATATCATGACATAGCAGTCTAGAGTTATATCATGTCATAGCAGTATAGAGTTATATCATGACATAGCAGTATAGCGATATATCACGTCATAGCAGTATAGGGTTATGTCATAGCAGTCTAGAGTTATATCATGCCACAGCAGTATAGAGTTATATCATGTCACAGCAGTCTAGAGTTATATCATGACATAGCAGTATAGAGTTATATCATGTCACAGCAGTATAGAGTTATATCATAGCAGTATAGAGTTATATCATGCCACCGCAGTATAGAGTTATATCATGTCATAGCAGTATAGAGTTATATCATGACATAGCAGTATAACGATATATCATGTCATAGCAGTATAGAGTTATATCATGTCACAGCAGTATAGAGTTATATCATGTCACAGCAGTATAGAGTTATATCATGTCACAGCAGTATAGAGTTATATCATGTCACAGCAGTATAGAGTTATATCATGTCACAGCAGTATAGAGTTATATCATGTCATAGCAGTATAGAGTTATATCATGACATAGCAGTATAACGGTATATCATGTCATAGCAGTATAGAGTTATGTCATGTCATAGCAGTAAATGCCAGTACTCTTCACTGTCAGCAAGTCAGTACTCTCAGAGTTGGGTGTTGTGAACCCGTTAGTCAGTACTCTCAGAGTTGGGTGTTGTGAACCCGTTAGTCAGTACTCTCAGAGTTGGTTGTTGTGAACCCATTAGTCAGTACTCTCAGAGTTGGGTGTTGTGAACCCGTTAGTCAGTACTCTCAGAGTTGGGTGTTGTGAACCCGTTAGTCAGTACTCTCAGAGTTGGGTGTTGTGAACCCGTTAGTCAGTACTCTCAGAGTTGGGTGTTGTGAACCCATTAGTCAGTACTCTCAGAGTTGGGTGTTGTGAACCTGTTAGTCAGTACTCTCAGAGTTGGGTGTTGTGAACCCGTTAGTCAGTACTCTCAGAGTTGGGTGTTGTGAACCTGTTAGTCAGTACTCTCAGAGTTGGGTGTTGTGAACCCGTTAGTCAGTACTCTCAGAGTTGGGTGTTGTGAACCTGTTAGTCAGTACTCTCAGAGTTGGGTGTTGTGAACCCGTTAGTCAGTACTCTCAGAGTTGGGTGTTGTGAACCTGTTATCTGAATAAACCTCTTCTGAAGACACTTGGACTTGTTGTTGCTGGACAGACGTGTGGTGGCTGAACCTTATCCACGGGCTCCTATAGCTCTCCACTAGGGTCCCGTTATACACGGTCCACAAGGATCAGCACTTAGTATTTTTCAACATGTTTTAACTATAAAACCCAGTAAAAGAAAATGTACCCACGCAGGCCTAGTTCTCATCTCAGGTCTTCAGAGCTTAGCAGACACATCTTTGAGACTGGTCTGCCTATTTTATCACTGTCTGTCTGTCTGACCTTCCTTGTCCCTCTCCTTCCCTAGCAAGTGTCCCATCAGCAGAAACAGACTGGTCGTTGGGCAATTCTGGCAAATGACAGATGGGCTGGTGGGGGGCCTCAAGGGAGAAAACTGGTTTCTGTGCCCCCCCCCCCTCATTCCTAACCAGTGTCCCATCAGGAATTGTTGTCTCCTAGCTAATGATCTTGGATGAGTTCAATCAATCACTTCCTAGATCTGTGGTTAGTTAGTCAGTTCGTTAGTCAGTTAGTTAGTTAGTTAGTTAGTTAGTTAGGGACCATGTTCTACCTTAAAGGTCGATTTATACGCTACAGAGGCAGATCCTACAGAGACGGACCCTACAGAGACGGACCCTACAGAGACGGACCCTACAGAGACGGACCCTACAGAGACGGACCCTACAGAGACGGATCCTACAGAGACGGACCCTACAGAGACGGACCCTACAGAGACGGACCCTACAGAGACGGACCCTACAGAGACGGACCCTACAGAGACGGACCCTACAGAGACGGACCCTAGAGACGGACCCTGAGACGGACCCTACAGAGACGGACCCTACAGAGACGGATCCTACAGAGACGGATCCTAAGAGACGGATCCTTCTACAGAGACGGATCCTACAGAGACGGACCCTACAGAGACGGATCCTACAGAGACGGACCCTGAGACGGACCCTACAGAGACGGACCCTGTGACGGACCCTACAGAGAAGGACCCTACAGAGACGGATCCTACAGAGACGGACCCTACAGAGACGGATCCTACAGAGACGGATCCTCAGAGAAGGACCCTACGGTGAAGGAGCCTACAGAGACGGACCCTACAGAGAAGGACCCTACGGTGAAGGAGCCTACAGAGACGGACCCTACAGAGAAGGACCCTACAGAGACGGATCCTACAGAGACGGACCCTACAGAGACGGATCCTTGACGGACCCTACAGAGAAGGACCCTGAGACGGATCCTACAGAGACGGACCCTACAGAGACGGATCCTACAGAGACGGATCCTACAGAGAAGGACCCTACGGTGAAGGAGCCTACAGAGACGGACCCTACAGAGAAGGACCCTACGGTGAAGGAGCCTACAGAGACGGACCCTACAGAGAAGGACCCTACGGTGAAGGAGCCTTACAGAGACGGACCCTCAGAGAAGGACCCTACAGAGACGGACCCTACAGAGACGGACCCTCGGACCCTCAGAGACGGACCCTACAGAGAAGGACCCTACAGAGACGGACCCTACAGAGACGGACCCTACAGAGAAGGACCCTACGGAGGAAAGGAGCGTAGCACAGTGTCGCAATGTTGTATTTCGTCACAAAGGGGTTTCTCCTTGTAGCTTCGACATTTGACACACTCTTGTGCCACATGTAAATGCCGATAAGTGGTCAAGTGTCAATTTGTTAGTCGGCCTCCTTCTAAAGAGTGTCCTCCTCTCCTCGATATCCACCTTTCATCGAGGGCCTTTTCTCAATTAGATTTGCTCACCTCCTGTGTCCTCTCTCACCTCCTTTTGAAAAGGGTCAAAGGAAAATGACGAGAGGTGACGACGAGAGGGAATGTGAACAAAAATGCACTTGTATCAAATTAAACTCTCCTTCTCCACTCGACAATCAGCAAGCAAATTCCGTTTACAGGGTGGAATCCCCAAATAAATGTATAAAGTCATAAAAATGAATTTAGTTAATTATCCAAGACATTTTATAGATAAAATAAATAGCACATTGTTTTTAAATGTTTCTCATTCTATTTCTGTGGAGGTGGGGGTTTGTCCTCAAATTCCCCTTTGAGGAATTCCAGACATTCTATGTTAAACATTCTAACTGATTCTACTGGGAACAGAACACTGAGAATAATGTTCTAGAATCATGTTGTAGGAATTTACCCCCTCCTGGAGGGAAAAGGAAATGTTGGGTGGCATTAGGGTTGCACATTTTGGGGAATATTCAAAAGTGGAAACTTTCTGTGGAAATTAACGGGAATATATGGGAATTAACGGAAATATATGCAAATTAATATTAATACCATTTAAATGCAGATGTTTTTTGCATTGGATATATTTACCATATCATATGGAGACAGAAACATAAACATTTTACTTTATCATAAGTAGATATAATTACAAATGATTAAATCCTTCCAATAGAAATAAAAAACAACAATTTAGTTACGAATTGAACTTTAATTAAATGAGTTGACTCTTCACATGGGATGATTTCACTGAACAACAATAGAAAGGGAATATTGAATGATCCATCGCATCTCCCCAAAAAAACGTTTTCAACATACATCTGTAAAAAGATATTCTAGAAACTAAAGCTTTGGTTGTCTTCCTCTCAGGCTTCCATGTCTTCTCCCTGGACCTCCTCAATATCCACCTCTTGACCATCAGACTCTGAGGCCTCATCTTCACTGTCACTTTCCAACCGTGTTAAGGATGGCTCGTTGTCAGGCTCAAAATGCCTCCTATTTGCCCGGATGGCCACCAACTTTTCAACCCTTGTATTGGTCAGCCTGTTGCGTGCTTTGGTGTGTGTTCCCAAACTAGGACCAGTTGCGCTCTGAGGCGGCTGATGTTGGTGGAATTTGGAGGCTGATGGAGGCAACAGGGGAAAGAGCCTCAGACCCACAAAGTCCCTTCCACCAGGTGGCTGATGAGATATGTTGGCATGATTGCCATATTGCATCTCCATCCCAAAGCCCTTGCTTGGAACTAGTTTCCTCTGCTTGGAGCAACAGTGAAGTGGGCAGGGCAGTATGGATTTCTTCTCTTACATCTGCAAGCAGTCTGAACATCAGACAGGATGGCATTGTCTCCCTCAATCCGTGCAATGGCTACTGCTATAGGTTTCAGGAGTTTCAGGCTGCTTACCACTCTCTCCCAAAATACATCATCCAGGAGGATCCTCTTGATGGGGCCGTCCATATCCTCAGACTGTGATACGGCCATTTCTTGGAGAGACTCCTTCCCTTCCAGGAGACCGTCAAACATGATGACAACACCTCCCCAACGGGTGTTGCTGGGCAGCTTCAATGTGGTGCTCTTATTCTTCTCACTTTGCTTGATGAGGTAGATCGCTGCTATAACTTGATGACCCTTCACATACCTAACCATTTCCTTGGCTCTCTTGTAGAGTGTATCCATTGTTTTCAGTGCCATGATGTTCTTGAGGAGCAGATTCAATGCATGAGCAGCACAGCCAATGGGTGTGATGTGAGGGAAGGACTCCTCCCACTTTAGACCAAGCAGCCTTCATGTTCACAGCATTGTCTGTCCCCAGTGCAAACTCCTTCTGTGGTCCAAGGTCATTGATGACTGCCTTCAGCTCATCTGCAATGTAGAGACCGGTGCGTATGTTGTCCCTTGGGTCTGTGCTCTTGTAGAATGCTGGTTGAGGGTTGGAGATCATGTAGTTAATTATTCCTTGCCCACAAACATTCAACCACCCATCAGAGATGATTGCAATACAGTCTGCTTTCTCTATGATTTGCTTGACCTTCACTTGAACTCTGTTGAACTCTGAATTCAGCATATGAGTAGATAAAGCATGTCTGGTTGGAGGGGTGTATGCTGGGCGAAGAACATTCAGAAATCTCTTCCAATACACATTTCCTGTGAGCATCAGAGGTGAGCCAGTTGCATACACAGCCCAAGCAAGACATTCATCAGCATTTCTCTGACTACATCCTCCATTGAGTCAAAAAAAAGTATTGATTCCAGGAGGACCATGATCTGTTGCTATCGATAAAGGGCCTGATTCATAATTTTCACCTCGAATAGAAGTAGAGGGACTTTTGTCAGAGGTTGCTTGTTGTGAGCGCTGAGGGAACTTTATGCACTTGGCCAGATGATTTTGCATCTTTGTTGCATTCTTCACATATGATTTGGCATAGTATTTGCAAATGGACACTGCTTTTCCTTCTACGTTAGCTACAGTGAAATGTCTCCACATCAGATAGTGCCCGTGGCATTTTCCTGTAAAGATTAGAAAATTACATGTAAAAAAAACAAATACAATTCCATTTAAAGATAAATAGTTCAGCAGTTAGATTAAACAAGAAAACCCACATGGTAGCAAAAACTAACTAGCAGAAATTTTTAACAAGTTAGAAACAAGTTAGAAATGATTTAAACACACTTTAAACACACCAAGGCTACTATTTACTAGTTAACAAAAAATGATGTATGTCCTAAAAAAATATATTCACCCCACCCATTATTGTAATCAAAACTTACCGGAAAACATGTAGTCCGTGGCTCAGACAGTGTAGTAGTGTGGGTTCAATAGCATCTCATTAGTGTACAAGATCTTGAGAATCAGCTGTACATGTGATGGAAGAATGCACTGTGCATGCAGAGGGTTGAAAATCCATTGAATTGGGGATAGTTTAGCCAAAATATACCACGAGACCTACCATTGCCTTATTGCCTTATGTGTATCCCACAAAAAAGATTCACTGTTATAAACTAATTTTTTTTGATGAATTTAAGCAAAATTCCCAATATTCCTGGGCTTAACTTCCCATGTCAAATTTCTGGAATTTTTCCGGAAATTTACCCGAAAAGTTTCAAACCCTTTGCAACCCTATGAGGCACAGAGAGTTGTTTTCAGTCATCGTACCATATACTGTAGATCTCCTGTTCTCCTGTAGACACCATCCTTGGTCTTTCTCTGCCTTGGAAGCACCTGGTGGGTGAAATAGAACCAACTGTTTCCAAACTCGTGGCGTTTCCGTTTTGGTGTTTTGCCCTAAGCACTACACAGCTGATTCAAATATTCAAAGATTGATGATGAGTTGGTTATTTGAATCAGCTGTGTAGTGGTAGGGCAAAAAAAACTAAATCTGTAACAAGTCGGGGCCCCAGCCCAAAGTTTTTGGAAACCCAATCTTTGAATTGAAAACATACACTATCAAAGCAGTCAACATTTTCTGTGAATTTATGAGAGCGTTTACACTATGATGATGTAAAACGCTGTGAGGTTACCTCATTTGTTGTGACCCAATTATCTCTCTTCCTACTGAGCACAGACATCTATTCCACATTGATTCAAAACGTAATTTCATTGAACTGACGTAGAAACAACGTTTATTCAACCATTGTGTCCTCCTCCGTTCACTACCTACAAATGTTCCGGTCATTTCCTTTCAAATCCATGAAGGAAAGAGGACAGGCTACTTCAGGAGGAAGGTTATTGGGACACAGCCTTAGCCTCCTAGACTGACAGGAAATCCCCATCAGCCAATAGGATGGGGGTCTAATGTAGACATGGTTTTGTACAGTATGTTGTGCTCTCTAGTGGTCAACACTGATACTGTCTCCTATACAGAGGGTTTACACTGCAGTAGGGAAATGTTACACTGCTGAGGTAAAACATACATACTCAACTATATGCCTGCAGCCGTTAGATCCAGGTAGGAATGCATTTAGTGTGCAACAAAATGAATACAAAGTGTAATGCAAATGGGGAATGTCTGAACGCTGAGTTTGATGTAGAAGAAAGACACGATTGATTTTTACCGATGATTAGTTGATCTTGGGTGTAGAAATGGAATTGTGAGGCTAGACTACTGTACTTAAGGAGGAATATCCTTTGCATGCTACAGTATGTCTGTTCAGGTCACACGCCCCCTTGTGGTGAATAGTGTTTCACTGTCTGTCACTGTCAGTCACTGTCACCCACTTGTCAGTCAATTGAACACACTCACACACACACACACGCCTCTTAGAATACCTTCCACTACAATAGATCAATCATAGAAGGCTGACAGCAGCTGACAACAGACAACCTTTGAACCCCACTATCACCTCTGCTGAGTCATCACTTACTGTAGAACCCCCCAATGTGGAGGAAATAGCAGATAATCAGCACATAGAAACAGAAAACATAGAATATATAGAAACAGAAAACATAGAATATATAGAAACAGAAAACATAGAATATATAGAAACAGAAAACATTCATCTTTATTTCCTACATGGTTACACAATCACTTGACGTTCCAGTCAGACGGAGATCTTGTATCCTACAACCAATCAGCTGTCAGTATTTGTATACATACATTCTATCCATTCCATTTAAATTTCTGCTTCCCAAATGTCACCCTATTTCCTATATAGTGCACTACTTCTGACCAAAGCTCTATGGGCCCTGGTCAAAAATAGTGCACTTGAATAGGGTGCCATTTGGGACCCACACCCCATCTCATCTCTCACCTACCTGGCACTCCTACAGGGACAGGTGAACACACCTCGTTAAGCAGTGGACTCGTCCTGTAAGGGGGGCACACCCACACACCAAGGTTTCAAAGGCAGGTAGTCCTATCCACCTCTATCACTGCTGATTGCCTTTCACATTCACAAGCAGACTGATAAACATGATGACACACACACAGGGACACAGGAAGCAGAAAGGGCTCATGATTAGTAGGTAGATTAGACAGTGATTAGTAGGGGAGAGAGAATGAAAGAGAGAGAGAGACAGAGAGGGAGAGAGAGAGACAGAGAATGAAATAGAGAGAGAGAGAGGGATGTGCATGTATCTGTTTGGGAAAGCAGCCTAATTCTAAGAGCAAGAGAGGTGAAGAGAGATAGAAAGAGAGAGAGGCATTTGAATATAGGTAGAGAGAAAAGGAAAGAGAGGGGGCTTCTGTTTGGGAAGCATGTCCATCTGTTTGTAGGGGGCAGATCATGGTCCCATCTGTCTTATCTGTAGGGGCAGATCACTGGTCTGTCCATCTGTCTTATCTGTAGGGGCAGATCACTGGTCTGTCCGTCTGTCTTATCTGTAGGGGCAGATCACTGGTCTGTCCAGATCTGTCCGTTTATCTGTAGGGGCAGATCACTGGTCTGTCCATCTGTCTTATCTGTAGGGGCAGATCACTGGTCTGTCCATCTGTCTTATCTGTAGGGGCAGATCACTGGTCTGTCCGTCTGTCTTATCTGTAGGGGCAGATCACTGGCAGATCACTGGTCTGTCCGTCTGTCTTATCTGTAGGGGCAGATCACTGGTCTGTCCGGTCTGTCCATTATCTGTAGGGGCAGATCACTGGTCTGTCCGTCTGTCTTATCTGTAGGGGCAGATCACTGGTCTGTCCGTCTGTTTTATCTGTAGGGGCAGATCACTGGTCTGTCCGTCTGTCTTATCTGTAGGGGCTCTGGTCTTGTTAAGACCATTCAACCAGGGTTCTGGTCTTGTTGTTAAGACCATTCAACCAGGGCTCTGGTCTTGTTGTTAAGACCATTCAACCAGGGCTCTGGTCTTGTTGTTAAGACCATTCAACCAGGGTTCTGGTCTTGTTGTTAAGACCATTCAACCAGGGTTCTGGTCTTGTTGTTAAGACCATTCAACCAGGGTTCTGGTCTTGTTGTTAAGACCATTCAACCAGGGTTCTGGTCTTGTTGTTAAGACCATTCAACCAGGGTTCTCTCTGTCTTTAGCAAACACCCTCTTGACAATGGCAGTCATTGTGAATCAGATGACGGTCAGTGAATTAAAGCCAGTTATTTGTTGATTCAGAGCTGTGTGTGTGTGTGTGTGTGTGTGTGTGTGTGTGTGTGTGTGTGTGTGTGTGTGTGTGTGTGTGTGTTGACTCACAGGATTCAAGGGGACCTTGCTCTTCTCTCTGCTTTGTAGTGTAGTGGAGTAAGGTGTATAGGGGTGTATAGGGGTGTGGTGGCAGAGAGAGAGAGCAGAGTACACCTGCCCTGCCCTGTATCAGAATGCAAAAATGGAGGGAGGAGGGAGGAGGGGGAGGGAGGAGGGAGGAGGGAGGAGGGAGAAGGGAGGAGGGGAAGGAGGGAGTAGGTCGGCATATGCCAGGGCACAAATACAGTCAAGCAGGTTTACAGGTATATACACAAACACACCCTCCCCTCTCATACCTGTGTAAGGCGTGGCTGTGACAGGTACACCTGCAGCTGTCACAATGTCTCCAATGCCACTGGTGTCACAATGTCTCCAAGGCTACAGGTGTCACAATGTATCCAAGGCTACAGTGTCACAATGTATCCAAGGCTACAGTGTCACAATGTATCCAAGGCTACAGTGTCACAATGTATCCAAGGCTACAGTGTCACAATGTCTCCAAGGCTACAGTGTCACAATGTATCCAAGGCTACAGTGTCACAATGTATCCAAGGCTACAGTGTCACAATGTCTCCAAGGCTACAGTGTCACAATGTCTCCAATGCCACTGGTGTCACAATGTCTCCAAGGCTACAGGTGTCAAAATGTCTCCAAGGCTACAGTGTCACAATGTCTCCAATGCCACAGGTGTCACAATGTCTTTACAACCTGATAGACACCATATAACCATCACTACAACCTGACAGACACCACATAACCATCACTATAACCTGACAGACACCATATAACCATCACTACAACCTGACAGACACCATATAACCATCACTACAACCTGACAGACACCACATAACCATCACTATAACCTGACAGACACCATATAACCATCACTACAACCTGACAGACACCATATAACCATCACTACAACCTGACAGACATCATATAACCATCACTACAACCTGACAGACACCATATAACCATCACTACAACCTGACAGACACCATATAACCATCACTACAACCTGACAGACACCATATAACCATCACTATAACCTGACAGACACCATTCAACCATCACTATAACCTGACAGACACCATTCAACCATCACTATAACCTGACACCATTCAACCATCACTACAACCTGACAGACAGCATATAACCATCACTACAACCTGACAGACACCATATAACCATCACTACAACCTGACAGACACCATATAACCATCACTACAACCTGACAGACACCATATAACCATCACTACAACCTGACAGACACCACATAACCATCACTATAACCTGACAGACACCATATAACCATCACTACAACCTGACAGACACCATATAACCATCACTACAACCTGACAGACACCATTCAACCATCACTACAACCTGACATGAGACACCTAAACAGAACAGACGTAAAGTTAACAACAGAAGCTAAACCCATGAAGCTGATAACCTCTGTGGGCTTTAGCAGGGCTGTGTGTCTGATGCTGGCTGATAGGGGTTCCTTTGTCTGGCTGTCTGATGGAGATTTGGCCACTTGGCCTGCAGTTTGTATATGTGTGTTTGTTTGTGTGTGTGTGTGTGTGTGTGTGTGTGTGTGTGTGTGTGTGTGTGTGTGTGTGTGTGTGTGTGTGTGTGTGTGTGTGTGTGTGTGTGTGTGTGTGTGTGTGTGTGATTTGGCCGTGTGGCCGTGTGGCCGGTCATCCCACTGGTCAGGCTGGTGGGTTTAGTGGGCCCGGACGGAGGGACAGGACAGGATTTTGTGGACAGCACTTTAACTATCCCAGGGGGGCTTGGGAGGCTTTGGGTGTTTGCTGGACGTGGAGCCGGGCCTACTTGTTGGGTCACACATACACACGCTGGTGCACAAACACAGTCACACTCCACAAACACACAGGGGTTTTGGATTGGCTGGATCTGGGCCTGATGCCTTTGTTCTGGGTCTCTAGGTTGGCCAACACAATGCGAGGTCAGTTTGTCTATTTCTCCACTCACCCAATGCTGCTGGTGAAATCACTCTGGAACGATCTATTCAGACATTACTGGAATTCTGGATGGTGTCACATTCACAGTAATTTAGAACCTCCAGTATGAGGAGCCAGACTTTCCCCTGAAGCTCTCTGAGTATGAATGATGCAGTTCATTACCTGAAGGTCTCTGAGTATGAATGACACAGTTCATTACCCTGAAGCACTCTGAGTATGAATGACGCAGTTCATTACCCTGAAGGTCTCTGAGTATGAATGACACAGTTCATTACCCTGAAGCTCTCTGAGTATGAATGACACAGTTCATTACCCTGAAGCTCTCTGACTATGAATGACACAGTTCATTACCCTGAAGCTCTCTGACTATGAATGACACAGTTCATTACCCTGAAGCACTCTGAGTATGAATGACGCAGTTCATTACCCTGAAGCTCTCTGAGTATGAATGACACAGTTCATTACCCTGAAGCTGTCTGAGTATGAATGATGCAGTTCATTACCCTGAAGCTCTCTCTGAGTATGAATGATGCAGTTCATTACCCTGAAGCTCTCTGACTATGAATGACACAGTTCATTACCCTGAAGCACTCTGAGTATGAATGACACAGTTCATTACCTTGAAGATCTCTCTGAGTATGAATGACACAGTTCATTACCCTGAAGCACTCTGAGTATGAATGACGCAGTTCATTACCCTGAAGCTCTCTGAGTATGAATGACACAGTTCATTACCCTGAAGCTGTCTGAGTATGAATGATGCAGTTCATTACCCTGAAGCTCTCTCTGAGTATGAATGATGCAGTTCATTACCCTGAAGCTCTCTCTGAGTATGAATGATGCAGTTCATTACCCTGAATCTCTCTGAGTATGAATGACACAGTTCATTACCCTGAAGATCTCTCTGAGTATGAATGACACAGTTCATTACCCTGACGCTCTCTGACTATGAATGACACAGTTCATTACCCTGAATCTCTCTGAGTATGAATGACACAGTTCATTACCCTGAAGATCTCTCTGAGTATGAATGACACAGTTCATTACCCTGAAGCTCTCTGACTATGAATGACACAGTTCATTACCCTGAATCTCTCTGAGTATGAATGACACAGTTCATTACCCTGAAGATCTCTCTGAGTATGAATGACACAGTTCATTACCCTGAAGCTCTCTGACTATGAATGACACAGTTCATTACCCTGAATCTCTCTGAGTATGAATGACACAGTTCATTACCCTGAAGATCACTCTGAGTATGAATGACACAGTTCATTACCATGAAGCTCTCGGTGTATGAATGGTAAAGTTGATTTGCTATCTGTTAAGGGCTTAACAGTGAACCAGCCATCCTCGCACTCAAGTCCTCTTGGGCCTTGAGGCAGTGAGTTGAGACCCAGTAGGACTGGAGATTGAATTGGCCTCTTGGGCCTTGAGGCAGTGAGATGAGACCCAGTAGGACTGGAGATTGAATTGGCCTCTTGGGCAACATCATGCACGTGTCATCGTCCTTCACTGGTCCTGTCTCTTCTGATAAATCTATATAAACCACAAAATTATTTAGGTTTATTGTCAGATACACCAGACATGTGCAGTGAAATGTGTTGTTTTACAGGGTCAGCCATAGTAGTATGGAGTCCCAAGAGCAGATGAAGGTAGAGGATCTGGCTCTCCACCCGGGACCTGCCCCTCTGGGTGGAGTCCCAGGAGCAGATGAAGGCAGAGGATCTGGCTCTCCACCCGGGGCCTGCCCCTCTGGGTGGAGTCCCGTAAACTTTCCCCATCTCTATATCCATCAGCCCCGCTGCTATTGGTCTGCTGTTACCCCGTACCCTCCGTATTCACCCTAAATCCCATGTGTCTAGGATTAAACCCGTTTCTCAGAGCTCTTTGTCTTCTGTTTCCAGGCCCACCCCTCCTCCCCGTGTCATCGATGGCCATCCTGCATACAGGGTGAGATGCATCCTGGGTGTTCCACCTCGGGGCAGGGGTTTCCAGTACCTGGTTGACTGGGGGGGTTCTGGTCCGGAGGAGAGGTGCTGGGTTCCCGCTAGAGACATCCTGGACCCAGCCCTCATCGGAGACTTCCACCGCTGACACCCCGGTCAACCAGGTAGGATCCCAGGTATGTATCCAGGTATGATCCCAGGTAGGATCCCAGGTAGGATCCCAGGTAGGTTCCCAGGTATGTACCCAGGTAGGATTCCAGGTATGTACCCAGGTAGGATCCCAGGTATTACCCAGGTAGGATCCCTGGTATGTACCCAGGTAGGATCCCAGGTATGTACCCAGGTAGGATCCCAGGTATGTACCCAGGTAGGATCCCAGGTATGATCCCAGGTAGGATCCCAGGTATGATCCCGGGTAGGATCCCAGGTATGTACCCAGGTAGGATCCCAGGTAGGATCCCAGGTATGTACCCAGGTAGGATTCCAGGTATGTACCCAGGTAGGATCCCAGGTATGTACCCAGGTAGGATCCCTGGTATGTACCCAGGTAGGATCCCAGGTATGTACCCAGGTAGGATCCCAGGTATGTACCCAGGTAGGATTCCAGGTATGTACCCAGGTATGATCCCAGGTATGATCCCAGGTAGGATACCAGGTATGATCCAAGGTAGGATCCCAGGTATGTGCCCAGGTAGGATTCCAGGTAGGATCCCAGGTAGAATCCCAGGTATGCACCCAGGTAGGATCCCAGGTATGTACCCAGGTAGGATCCCAGGTATGTACCCAGGTAGGATCCCAGGTATGTACCCAGGTAGGATCCCAGGTATGTACCCAGGTTTTATCCCAGGTATGTACCGAGGTAGTCTCCCAGGTGGAGCCTCTAGAAGGGGACACATCCTGATCTGTTTCACCTGTCTTTGTGATTGTCTCCGCCCATCTCCAGGTATGCGCCCAGGTAGGATCCCAGGTAGGATCCCAGGTGGAGCCTCTAGAGGGGTTGGGGGGTGTACTGTCACACCCTGATCTGTTTCACCTGTCTTTGTGCTTGTCTCCACCCCCCCCAGGTGTCGCCCATCTTCTCCATTATCCCCTGTGTATTTATACCTCTTCTGTTCGTCTGTTGCCAGTTCATCTTTGTTTGTTCAAGTCAACCAGTGTTTTTGTTCTCAGCTCCTGCATTTCCCTGTCTCTCTTTTTCTCGCCCTCCTGGTTTTGACCCTTGCCTGTCCTGACTCTGAGCCCGCCTGCCTGACCACTCTGCCTGAGCCTGCCTGCCGCTCGGTACCGTTGCCCCACCTCTGGTTTACTGACCTCTGCTTGACCCTGAGCCTGAGCCTGAGTCTGCCTGCTGACCGGTACCGTTGCCCCACCTCTGGTTTACTGACCTCTGCCTGACTCTGTCCCTGAGCCTGAGTCTGCCTGCTGACCTGTACCGTTGCTCCACCTCTGGTTTACTGACCCCTGCCTGTCTTGACTTGTCTAATGTCTGCCTGCTGACCTGTACCATTGCCCCACCTCTGGTTTACTGACCCCTGCCTGACCCTGACCCTGAGTCTGCCTGCTGACCTGTACCATTGCCCCACCTCTGGTTTACTGACCCCTGCCTGACCCTGACCCTGACCCTGACCCTGAGTCTGCCTGCTGACCGGTACCATTGCTCCACCTCTGGTTTACTGACCCCTGCCTGACCCTGACCCTGAGTCTGCCTGCTGACCTGTACCGTTGCTCCACCTCTGGTTTACTGACCCCTGCCTGACCCTGACCCTGAGTCTGCTTGCTGACCGGTACCGTTGCCCCACCTCTGGTTTACTGACCCCTGCCCGTCTTGACCTGTCTAATGTCTGCCTGCTGACCTGTACCGTTGCCCCACCTCTGGTTTACTGACCCCTGCCTGACCCTGACCCTGACCCTGAGTCTGCCTGCTGACCTGTACCATTGCCCCACCTCTGGTTTACTGACCCCTGCCTGACCCTGACCCTGAGTCTGCCTGCTGACCTGTACCGTTGCTCCACCTCTGGTTTACTGACCCCTGCCTGACCCTGACCCTGACCCTGACCCTGAGCTGTACCCTGCCTGACCCTGACCCTGACCCTGAGTCTGCCTGCTGACCTGTACCATTGCCCCACCTCTGGTTTACTGACCCCTGCCTGACCCTGACCCTGAGTCTGCCTGCTGACCTGTACCGTTGCTCCACCTCTGGTTTACTGACCCCTGCCTGACCCTGACCCTGAGTCTGCCTGCTGACCGGTACCGTTGCTCCACCTCTGGTTTACTGACCCCTGCCTGACCCTGACCCTGAGTCTGCCTGCTGACCGGTACTGTTGCCCCACCTCTGGTTTACTGACCCCTGACCCCTGACCCCTGACCTGTCTATTATCTGCCCCACCTCTGGTTTACTGACCCCTGACCCCTGACCCCTGTCTATTATCTGCCCCTGGCGGGTTATTAAACCATTGTTAATTCAACATTGTTGTCTGCATCTGGGTCTTACCTTCATCCCTGATAATAGTATGGACCATCATCACCTTTCTAGAAGATAATCATGTAGGGAAATAACTCTGGCTCCACACAGACAGTATCTTATAGGTGATCATACTCCCTGCGTTGGACGGGTCACCATTTTGAGGCGGAGTCACAGGGTTGCCAAGGAAGCATTGCATAGATGCAAATAGGGCTTGTCACATTTTTTAGTGTGTGTGTGTGTGTGGCACACCTCTGCTGTGGGAGAAAAATGTATCTGTGTCTTTAGTCTTATTGGGGAAACTCCTGCTGTTGAGATGCACTACACAGACACCCCTTCCATAGCTACAACAGACCTGGTTCAACCTGTAGCACTACACAGACACCCCTTCCATAGCTACAACAGACCTGGTTCAACCTGTAGCACTACACAGACACCCCTTCCATAGCTACAACAGACCTGGTTCAACCTGTAGCACTACACAGACACCCCTTCCATAGCTACAACAGTCCTGGTTCAACCTGTAGCACTACACAGACACCCCTTCCATAGCTACAACAGTCCTGGTTCAGCACTACACAGACACCCCTTCCATAGCTACAACAGACCTGGTTCAGCACTACACAGACACCCCTTCCATAGCTACAACAGACCTGGATCAGCACTACACAGACACCCCTTCCATAGCTACAACAGACCTGGTTCAGCACTACACAGACACCCCTTCCATAGCTACAACAGACCTGGTTCAGCACTACACAGACACCCCTTCCATAGCGACAACAGACCTGGATCAGCACTACACAGACACCCCTTCCATAGTCACAACAGACCTGGATCAGCACTACACAGACACCCCTTCCATAGCTACAACAGTCCTGGTTCAACCTGTAGCACTACACAGACACCCCTTCCATAGCTACAACAGACCTGGATCAGCACTACACAGACACCCCTTCCATAGCGACAACTACAATCACATTGAAATCCTTTTTATTTCACCAAGTCAGCAGGAAAATGCCTGCACTTGACATGGAGCCTGTATGGAACAGGTGTGGGATCTATGTGTCTGTATGGACTACCCTGAGACACACCTGAGGCAGGTACACCTGTAGCATGGCATTATGTTCTGTAGTGATGTGAGGGTGGCATCCACACAGTCAACACACCTGGCTGTCCTCCACGCCCACGCAGGTGGAATCCTACCAGGTAAGGAGAGGGGAGGAGGGATGGAGCTACAGCAAAGTGGATTATATCAGGTTTACAGAAATAGGGGATGGAGAGAGAGAGATGTGTACATAGCAGTACAATACAAAACAGTCACAATCCATGGCTCACAGGAACCAACAAAGCACCACCCCAGAGAAACATGTCTTTAACTCTCATCTGTCAATACCATCCTCCACTGAACAAAACACCTCCCCAGAATTGTTTAAATGTTAGCTACATGAACCTTTCCACCCCTCCACCCAGTCAATGAGATCTGTTTCCTGAACGCAGAAGGAGAATGCTTCTACAATGCAGTTCTACCAGTTTACTGAAGGCACGTTCAAACCAGACATTCCAATGACTCACGATGGCATGCAGGTGTATTACCATGAAACCACAATACAGGACACCACCCTATCTCTAACAAATACTTTCCTCTTGTTACCTCCAGACATTAGATTACATGATGATACTACAGTAGAATATAGATAGAGAGATAGAGAGACAGAGAGAGTGAAAGAGAGAGAGAGAGAATGAGAGAGAGAGAGAGAGAGAGAGAGAGACCGAGAGAGAGAGGGAGAGGGAGAGAGGGGGGAGAGAGAGAGAGGGAGAGAGGGGGAGAAAGAGAGAGAGAGAATGAGAGGGAGAGAGAGAGAGAGAGAGAGAGAGAGAGACAGGGGGAGAGACAGAGAGAGAATGAGAGACAGAGAGAGAGAGAGAGAGACAGACAGACAGACAGACAGACAGACAGACAGACAGACAGACAGACAGACAGACAGACAGAGAAGAGAATGAGAGAGAGAGAGAGAGAGAGAGACAGACAGACAGACAGACAGACAGACAGACAGACAGACAGACAGACAGACAGACAGAGAGAGAGAGAGAGAGAAGAGAATGAGAGAGAGAGACAGACAGACAGACAGACAGACAGACAGACAGACAGACAGACAGACAGACAGACAGACAGACAGACAGACAGACAGACAGACAGACAGACAGACAGACAGACAGACAGACAGACAGACAGACAGACAGAGAGAGGACTGTACCCTCCATGGATTCTAACCTACATTATCGGTGTAAGAATGCACTACTGATGGGGCCAGTGTAACGGTACAGGCTCTCAGATCCTCAACAAGTTCTAGAGCTGCACCATCGAGAGCATCTTGTCTGGCTACATCACCGCTTGGTATGGAAACTGCTTGGTATCCGACCGCAAGGCGCTACAGAGGGTAGTGCGTATGACCCAGCTTCTTGCCATCCAGGACCTCTATACCAGACGATGTGAAAGACTCCAGTCACCCAAGCCACAGACTGTTCTCTCTGCTACCGAACGGCAAGCGGTACCAAGCCACAGACTGTTCTCTCTGCTGTTCTCTCACATACCTGACTCTACCCACACACTGACTCTACCCACACACTGACTCTACCCACACACTGGACTCTACCCACACACTGGACTCTACCCACACACTGACTCTACCCACACACTGGACTCTACCCACACACTGGACTCTACCCACACACTGACTCTACCCACACACTGACTCTACCCACACACTGGACTCCACCCACACACTGGACTCTACCCACACACTGGACTCTACCCACACACTGGACTCTACCCACACACTCGACTCTACCCACACACTGACTCTATCTACACACTCACACACACAAAAATATCTTCACAGACCACATGGCTATGAGATGTCTGAATAAAGAAATATCTTCACAGACCACATGGCTATGAGAGGTCTGAATAATGTATCTTCACAGACCACATGGCTATTAGAGGTCTGAATAATGTATCTTCACAGACCACATGTTGATACTTGACTGGTAAACCACAGTCTATGCCAGTACCCACACAATCCTTCTAGAGTCTACACACACACACACACACACACACACACGGTCGGACAGCCTGACAAATTAACTTGAGCTCGCTCTAGGGGCCAGAGGGTGTAGGTTGTGACCCTTGGGGCGTTATCTCTGTCAGCAGCCCAGCACCATTATCTCTGTCAGCAGCCCAGCACTGACATGTCACTGTTATCTCTGTCAGCAGCCCAGCACCATTATCTCTGTCAGCAGCCCAGCACTGACATGTCACTGTTATCTCTGTCAGCAGCCCAGCACCATTATCTCTGCCAGCAGCCCAGCACTGACATGTCACTGTTATCTCTGCCAGCAGCCCAGACCTGACATGTCACTGTTATCTCTGTCAGCAGCCCAGCACCATTATCTCTGACAGCAGCCCAGCACTGACATGTCACTGTTATCTCTGCCAGCAGCCCAGCACTGACATGTCACCATTATCTCTGTCAGCAGCCCAGCACCATTATCTCTGTCAGCAGCCCAGTACTGACATGTCACTGTTATCTCTGTCAGCAGCCCAGCACCATTATCTCTGCCAGCAGCCCAGCCCTGACATGTCACTGTTATCTCTGTCAGCAGCCCAGCACTGACATGTCACTGTTATCTCTGTCAGCAGCCCAGCACTGACATGTCACCGTTATCTCTGTCAGCAGCCCAGCACCATTATCTCTGTCAGCAGCCCAGCACCATTATCTCTGACAGCAGCCCAGCACTGACATGTCACTGTTATCTCTGCCAGCAGCCCAGCACTGACATGTCACCATTATCTCTGTCAGCAGCCCAGCACCATTATCTCTGTCAGCAGCCCAGCACTGACATGTCACTGTTATCTCTGTCAGCAGCCCAGCACCATTATCTCTGCCAGCAGCCCAGCCCTGACATGTCACTGTTATCTCTGTCAGCAGCCCAGCACTGACATGTCACTGTTATCTCTGTCAGCAGCCCAGCACTGACATGTCACCGTTATCTCTGTCAGCAGCCCAGCACCATTATCTCTGTCAGCAGCCCAGCACCATTATCTCTGCCAGCAGCCCAGCACTGACATGTCACTGTTATCTCTGTCAGCAGCCCAGCAATGACATGTCACCATTATCTCTGTCAGCAGCCCAGTACTGACATGTCACTGTTATCTCTGTCAGCAGCCCAGCCCTGACATGTCACTGTTATCTCTATCAGCAGCCCAGCACCATTATCTCTGTCAGCAGCCCAGCACCATTATCTCTGCCAGCAGCCCAGCACCATTATCTCTGCCAGCAGCCCAGCACCATTATCTCTGCCAGCAGCCCAGCACCATTATCTCTGCCAGCAGCCCAGCCCTGACATGTCACTGTTATCTCTATCAGCAGCCCAGCACCATTATCTCTGTCAGCAGCCCAGCACCATTATCTCTGCCAGCAGCCCAGCACCATTATCTCTGCCAGCAGCCCAGCACCATCATCTCTGCCAGCAGCCCAGCACCATTATCTCTGCCAGCAGCCCAGCACCATTATCTCTGTCAGCAGCCCAGCACCATTATCTCTGCCAGCAGCCCAGCACCATTATCTCTGTCAGCAACCCAGCACCATTATCTCTGCCAGCAGCCCAGCACTGACATGTCACCATTATCTCTGCCAGCAGCCCAGCACCATTATCTCTGCCAGCAGCCCAGCACTGACATGTCCATCTGACACCTGTTGACTGTGATGCAGGGAACAATGATGGTGCTGTTGACATTACATTCAGCAAGGCCTTGGGCTGATGGGTCTGGGAGGGGGGATAACTCAACCACATGCTGTTAAGTTTCCATCCGTCTGAACGCACACTCACACACACAGCCTCACACACAGCCTCACACACACAGCCTCACACACACAGCTTCACACACACAGCCTCACACACAGCCTCACACACACAGCCTCACACACACAGCCTCACACACACAGCTTCACACACACAGCCTCACACACAGCCTCACACACACAGCCTCACACACACAGCCTCACACACAGCCTCACACACACACAGCCTCACACACACAGCTTCTCACAGCCTCACACACACAGCTTCACACACACAGCCTCACACACAGCCTCACACACAGCCTCACACACAGCCTCACACACACAGCCTCACACACACAGCTTCACACACAGCCTCACACACACACACAGCCTCACACACAGCCTCACACACAGCCTCACACACAGCCTCACACACGTCTGAACATTAACACACACTTTCTCTTTCTCCCTTTTTGCTGTGGTCACAGACAGTCACACGGACACACAGTCACACACACACAGACACACAGTCACACACACACAGACACACAGTCACACGGACACACAGAGACACACAGACACACAGTCACACACACAGAGACACACATACACAGTCACACAGACAGTCACACAGTCACACAGACACACAGATACACAGACACACAGACACACGGACACACGGACACACAGTCACACACACACAGACACAGTCACACAGACACACAGACACAGTCATACAGACACACAGTCACAGACACAGTCACACAGACACACAGAAACAGACACAGTCACACAGACAGACACACAGACACAGTAACACAGGCACGGTAACACAGTCACAGTAACACAGACACAGTAACACAGACACAATAACACAGTCACAGTAACACAGACACAATAACACAGTCACAGTAACACAGACACAGTAACACAGTAACACACGTCTCTAATGACTAACTGGTTCTGGTTGTGTTCAGCGTGATCAGTTCCTCTGGCTCTTCCTTTCAGCAGGTAGTGGTGTTTCCTGACCGCTCTCACTCTCTCTCTCTCACATACACACACACACACACACACACACACACACACACAGGGGCCAGGGAGCAGAGCTGCATATAATCACAGGCTGCAGACATGACAGTGTAAACAGTGGTAGCATTCCAAATGTCACCCTAGTCCCTATATAGTGCACTACTTTAGACCAGGAGCATAGGCGTCTGTTCCCGATATAGTGCACTACTTTAGACCAGGACCATAGGGGTCTGTTCCCTATATAGTGCACTACTTTAGACCAGGACCATAGGGTCTGTTCCCTATATAGTGCACTACTTTAGACCAGGACCATAGGGGTCTGTTCCCTATATAGTGCACTACTTTAGACCAGGACCCATAGGGGTCTGTTCCCTTATAGTGCACTACTTTAGACCAGGATCATAGGGGTCTGTTCCCTATATAGTGCACTACTTTAGACCAGGACCATAGGGGTCTGTTCCCTATATAGTGCACTACTTTAGACCAGGACCATAGGGATCTGTTCCCTATATAGTGCACTACTTTAGACCAGGACCATAGGGATCTGTTCCCTATATAGTGCACTACTTTAGACCAGGACCCATAGGGGTCTGTTCCCTTATAGTGCACTACTTTAGACCAGGACCCATAGGGGTCTGTTCCCTATATAGTGCACTACTTTAGACCAGGACCCATAGAGAATAGGGTGCCGTTTGGGATGCAACCTTGGTGCAGTGCTGACTCTTAGTTTAAATTTCTGTTCTCTCTCTCTTTCTCTCTCTCTCTCTCTCTCTCTCTCTCTCTCTCAAGAAGACACATGGCCTAGTTAGGATGAGAAGACTCCTGAAACTTGAGTCATATCACTGTCCCACTCAGACACACACAGTGTGAGGAGGCTGTGGCAGGTCAGACAGGCTCTGCCAGTCCTTTTGAAGAGTCACTCCTTCTCCCAAACAAACACAAACACACACCCCAAGGGAGTGTCCTTGTCGTCGAGTCACACTTGGGTTCCATAGCTGAGGGAGGAGTAACATATGCTGTTCTGTCTCCATGGTTACAATGTAGCTACCCCACCATTGGTCAACTAGAACCATGGTCAACACTATAACACACTATAACTCCTCCCCTCAGGACCATGGTCAACACTGTTACACTATATTATGACACACTATAACTCCTCCCCCTCAGAACCATGGTCAACACTGTGACACTATATTATGACACACTATAACTCCTCCCCCTCAGAACCATGGTCAACACTGTTACACTATATTATGACACACTATAACTCCTCCCCCTCAGAACCATGGTCAACACTGTTACACTATATTATGACACACTATAACTCCTCCCCCTCAGAACCATGGTCAACACTGTGACACTATATTATGACACACTATAACTCCTCCCCCTCAGGACCATGGTCAACACTGTTACACTATATTATGACACACACTATAACTCCTCCCCCTCAGAACTATGGTCAACACTGTGACACTATATTATGACACACTATAACTCCTCCCCCTCAGAATCATGGTCAACACTGTTACACTATATTATGACACACTATAACTCCTCCCCCTCAGAACCATGGTCAACACTGTTACACTATATTATGACACACACTATAACTCCTCCCCCTCAGAACCATGGTCAACACTGTGACACTATATTATGACACACACTACTTCTGATAACGGTCAACTGGTCCAACATTTTAAATGTAATTGTTTTATTTATTTTTTATTTAACCTTTATTTAGCTAAGTCAGTTAAGAACAAATTCTTATTTACAATGACGGCCTACCCCGGCCAAACCCGGACGACGCTGGGCAAACTGTGCAACGCCCTATATGACTCCCAATCACGGCCGATTGTGATACAGCCTGGATTCGAACCAGGGTGTCTGTAATGACGCCTCAAGCACTGAGATGCAGTGCCTCAACATGTGTCAACATATTACACCCTGACCTGTAGCCAATATATCAATGTATTACAGTCTGGCCTGTAACCAATATATCAATGTATTACAGTCTGACCTGTAACCAATATATCAATGTATTACAGTCTGACCTGTAACCAATATATCAAAGTATTACAGTCTGACCTGTAGCCAATATATCAACGTATTACAGTCTGACCTGTAACCAATATATCAACGTATTACAGTCTGACCTGTAACCAATATATCAATGTATTACAGTCTGACCTGTAACCAATATATCAACGTATTACAGTCTGACCTGTAACCAATATATCAATGTATTACAGTCTGGCCTGTAACCAATATATCAACATATTACAGTCTGACCTGTAACCAATATATCAATATATTACACTCTGACCTGTAACCAATATATCAATGTATTACAGCCTGACCTGTAACCAATATATCAATGTATTACAGTCTGACCTGTAACCAATATATCAACGTATTACAGTCTGACCTGTAACCAATATATCAATGTATTACAGTCTGACCTGTAACCAATATATCAACGTATTACAGTCTGACCTGTAACCAATATATTAACGTATTACAGTCTGACCTGTAACCAATATATCAATGTATTACAGTCTGACCTGTAACCAATATATCAATGTATTACAGTCTGACCTGTAACCAATATATCAACGTATATCAACCTGACCTGTAAAAACAATGTTATAGATTTGCTTTTGAACACTGCTTTGACTACTCTCTCAAACACTGGTAGTTGTATTTTCATCTGAGCAAATGGCAATGTGTTGATAACATAGTAGCAATGTTCATACCTAAAAGGTGCGGTATCCACCTGTAACCTGTATGGAAAAGCATAAAACCATTCCCGCCCACGCGTTCATAGGTGACGGGTATGCATCACATACAGGGAGAAATCAACAGGCACCCCCCTCCTTTACTGCGGATCAGTTTTCCTGTGCTGACTGACTGCTGGAAGGAATTAGCGCCAGTGGGCGTCGCCGAATCTCATCATTTGACTTTCCCATTTGTGTGTGTGTGGAGCGTACTGGGGCATAACCTACCTGTCCGAGGAAGAGAGAGAACATACCAGAGAACTCAGAAAGACGCCTCACCTCTCCCCAACGGGATATCTTCACAGAGAGAAGCACAAGAAGAGACAGGTGTTTACGGGAGAAGAATCCGAGTCGTCCCGCTGGCAAAATGTTCAAGAAAAAACCCGGGAAGAGCGTGACCATCACGCAAACGAAAAAGTCAGTGGTTGTTTCTATGGTGAAAGTTTTCTTGGTGGTTATAGATATCAAATCATCAAATCAAATGTATTTATATAGCCCTTCGTACATCAGCTGATATACGAATGTCAGGTAGTCCTGGGGCTCAGGTCAGATAGCCAGTTGTAACTTTGTAATCACTGTGCAAGTTTCTTTTAATGTCGCATTAGGAAAGATAAAGTGAAGTTGGACGTTTGACAAAGTGACAACACTGTCAGTATGCTTCAGGATTATATTTATGATCGTTTATGATAATGCGTATTTTATAATTTGACGACACTTCTGGGACATTGTAGTACTATGTAATACAATAAATTAAGCCACGTTGCATGGGGGGTTAAGTCATATTCCAAAGTTTATACAACTCTGGAAAATGGCTTATAATGATATTGTTTTGTGTAGCCTTAGTTTATACACTTGAACGTCCTTTTAATTTGGCCAGAGGGCGTGGCTGTATGTTAGTGGCAGTAACTGGTTTGATAACTTTGGCTTTCGGGGTAGAGTGAGAGAATACACGGTGACTTCAACCCAGCCCTGTTCAACTACTTTTCACTTAAGGAAAGTATTGACCTCACTTTTGCCGAAATATAGTCAAATATCAGGCTACTGTATCGGCAAAAAGAAAGAAATTGAACCCAGTCGTGTCTTTGTTCATATAAACAATATAAATCCCTATATAATTATACAGTGAGGTGTTTAACCATGCACTCCTACCTGTGAATAGTGTAATTAGTGACGAGCTGCCCCCCCAAAAAAATCTCCAAATATTTATCAACATTTTCAACTGTCACTTTTCACTCTCACTTCAGGAACTTGCTATACTGGATCTTCTCTGGGGCAGTCAGTGTATGCATCCCACACCGCACACTATACCCCTATGGGCCCTGGTCTAAAGTAGTGCTCTATATAGGGAACAGAGCCCTATGGGCCCTGGTCAAAAGTAGTGCTCTATGTAGGGATCAGAGCACCATGGGCCCTGGTCAAAAGTAGTGCACTATATAGGGATCAGAGCCCTATGGGCCCTGGTCTAAAGTAGTGCACTATATAGGGATCAGAGCCCTATGGGCCCTGGTCAAAAGTAGTGCACTAATTAGGGAATACAGCCCTATGGGCTCTGGTCAAAAGTAGTGCACTAATTAGGGAATAGGGTGCCCATTTGAGACGCATACGTCCCGGAGCCATACATTACATATATAACCATTGGAAACAGATTTGCTAGCTAACCTCTCATGTTCCAAGCCAAAGGAGTGTTGTTATTACTAGGTGGCCCTGACTCTATCCTGCCCTCCTCCTCCCTCCTCCTCCCCCTCCTACTCTCACTTGACGAGTGACAACCTGCATGCTCTGTGCTCTCTCTGTTCAGAGACACTAACTACAACCCAAATTAAACCCTATATAGTGCACTACTTTTGACCAGGGTGCATAGGGCTCTGATCCCTATATAGTGCACTACTTTTGACTAGAGCCCTATGGCCAATTGCACCCTATTCCCTAATTAGTGCACTACTTTTGACTAGAGCCCTATGGCCAATGGCACCCTATTCCCTAATTAGTGCACTACTTTTGACCAGAGCCCTATGGGAATAGGGAGCCGTTTGGGACAAAGCCTTAATGGGAGGCTCATCATTGACTTCAGTAAAGAAGGGAATGTATCGTGTCTGATATCGAAGGAAAGGCCGAGGAAGCTGCTTGAAACTGTTTCTAGCTAGTGAATGAGGCTTTCATGTTTCAACGTATGAGTCAGACACAATGTTGGAATAATGAAAACCACACACATTGTGTGGGCGTGCGTGTGCGTGCTTGCATGCATGTGTGTGGGTGTGGGCGTGTTTAATTTATGTGTAGGGTTGCAAAATTCCTGAAACTCTGAATATATTCCCTGATTTTCCTGAAATGCTGGTTGTAGGATTAATGGAATCAAGAGGGAATCTGGAGTCCTCCAACCAGGATTTTTAGAAAATGCATCACAACGTCTGGCTGCAGTTATTTAATGTTGGTCAACACATCACAACTTCCAGGGGGCAGTGATTTAATCAGAGTTATTGGTGGTCTTAAGGGTATTCAATAGGTCTAGTGAACAGATCAGGGTTATTGGTGGTCTTAAGGGTATTCAATAGGTCTAGTGAACAGATCAGGGTTATTGGTGGTCTTAAGGGTATTCAATAGGTCTAGTGAACAGATCAGGGTTATTAGTGGTCTTAAGTGGTCTTAAGGGTATTCAATAGGTCTAGTGAACAGATCAGGGTTATTGGTGGTCTCCTCAGAGATTTGCAGATAGGAGACACATGTCTGCTGTAGTACTCCTATCAGCTGGAGGCCAGTGAACAGTGATGATCTACTGTATGTAGTGTGGCTGTATTCTGTAACGCTGTGGACGTTTCAACTTTCTGAACCCTAGATAGAATGGACACATGGGCCCAGTTCCATTTAGGTTCCTAGTATCTTCCCTTAGCTCCTACTCCTTCACAGATCTATTAATTAATACTAGAGGGCCTAGGGACCCTAATGGATCTGATCTGGGCCTTTGTTTTTGGGAAGTTCATATTTGAAGGAGTTGGTTGTCTAGGAAGGGTTTGTCTGATCTGGGCCTTGGTTGCTGGGAAGTTCATCTGGATCTCATCCCTCCCACCATACCCTCAGCGACTCATAGTTACCTTCTGGTTACAATTTGTCCCTCTCCTTGGAAATACTTTACTCCTTATTCGGAGTGATGTGTGTCCAACACTCCTATAGACAGACTAGAAATCACTGGCCACTTTGATAATGTTTACATATCTTGCATTACTCATCTCATATGTATATATTGTATTCTATACTATTCTACTGTATCTTAGTCCATGCATTACTCATCTCATGTGTATATACTGTATTCTATACTATTCTACTGTATCTTAGTCCATATCTGGCATTACTCATCTCATGTGTATATATTGTATTCTATACTATTCTACTGTATCTTAGTCACTTTAATGTTTACATATCTGGCATTACTCATCTCATATGTATATATTGTATTCTATACTCTTCTACTGTATTTTAGTCCATGCATTACTCATCTCATATGTATATATTGTATTCTATTCTAATGTATCTTAGTCCATGCATTACTCATCTCATATGTATATACTGTATTCTATTCTACTGTATTTTAGTCCATGCATTACTCATCTCATATGTATATATTGTATTTTATACTCTTCTACTGTATATTAGTCCATGCATTACTCATCTCATATGTATATACTGTATTCTATTCTACTGTATCTTAGTCCATGCATTACCCATCTCATATGTATATACTGTATTCTATTCTACTGTATCTTAGTCCATGCATTACTCATCTCATGTGTATATACTGTATTCTATATTATTCTACTGTATCTTAGTCCATGCATTACTCATCTCATATGTAGATACTGTATTCTATTCTACTGTATCTTAGTCCATGTATTACTCATCTCATGTGTATATACTGTATTCTATATTATTCTACTGTATCTTAGTCCATGCATTACTCATCTCATGTGTATATACTGTATTCTATATTATTCTACTGTATCTTAGTCCATGCATTACTCATCTCATGTGTATATACTGTATTCTATATTATTCTACTGTATCTTAGTCCATGCATTACTCATCTCATGTGTATATACTGTATTCTATATTATTCTACTGTATCTTAGTCCATGCATTACTCATCTCATGTGTATATACTGTATTCTATACTATTCTACTGTATCTTAGTCCATGCATTACTCATCTCATGTGTATATACTGTATTCTATATTATTCTACTGTATCTTAGTCCATGCATTACTCATCTCATGTGTATATACTGTATTCTATATTATTCTACTGTATCTTAGTCCATGCATTACTCATCTCATGTGTATATACTGTATTCTATATTATTCTACTGTATCTTAGTCCATGCATTACTCATCTCATGTGTATATACTGTATTCTATACTATTCTACTGTATCTTAGTCCATGCATTACTCATCTCATGTGTATATACTGTATTCTATATTATTCTACTGTATCTTAGTCCATGCATTACTCATCTCATGTGTATATACTGTATTCTATATTATTCTACTGTATCTTAGTCCATGCATTACTCATCTCATGTGTATATACTGTATTCTATATTATTCTACTGTATCTTAGTCCATGCATTACTCATCTCATGTGTATATACTGTATTCTATATTATTCTACTGTATCTTAGTCCATGCCAGAGACACTCCTCCATCCACCCCCACTCCTCCATCCACCTCCACTCCTCCATCCACCCCCACTCCTCCATCCACCTCCACTCCTCCATCCACCCCCACTCCTCCATCCACCTCCACTCCTCCATCCACCTCCACTCCTCCATCCACCTCCACTCCTCCATCCACCTCCACTCCTCCATCCTCCCCCACTCCTCCATCCTCCCCCTCCTCCATCCCTCGTCCACCCCCACTCCTCCTCCACCCCCACTCCTCCATCCCTCGTCCACCCCCACTCCTCCATCCCTCATCCACCCCCACTCCTCCATCCACCCGACTCCTCCGTCCCTCATCCACCCCCACTCCTCCATCCCTCATCCACCCCCACTCCTCCATCCACTCCTCCATCCACCCCCACTCCTCCATCCACCCCCACTTCTCCATCCACCCGCACTCCTCCATCCACCTCCACTCCTCCATCCACCCCCACTCCTCCATCCACCTCCACTCCTCCATCCACTCCTCCGTCCACCCCACTCCTCCATCCACCCCCACTCCTCCACCCATCCTCCATCCCTCTTACATCCCTCCCCACTCCTCCATCCACCCCCCCACTCCTCCATCCCTTCCCCATCCACCCCCACTCCTCCACCCCTCATGTCATTTTGCCCCAGTTGGAACCAGGGGCATCATGGCATTTTGCCCCAGTTGGAACCAGGGGCATCATGGCATTTTGCCCCAGTTGGAGCCAGGGGCATCATGGCATTTTGCCCCAGTTGGAGCCAATGCCAGTTTCACAAGAATCCAGCCGTTTGTCAGTGGTTGAAAACACCCAGACTCTTTGCACAGTGTGCCATGCAATCCCGCTGACTTTGAGTAGATATGGCAAGGACTATAATTTATGATTTAATTCAAATGTCAAGCCGGGGCATGGAAACCTCAACATATGATTTAATCAAACTATGAATGCCTTGAAAGGTCACATAAGCAAACAGTTGTACATTTCTGATATTAGAACACCTGTCTACTAATGCTATACATATCTGGGTGGCAGCGTAGCCTAGTGGTTAGAGCGTTGGACTAGTAACCGAAAGGTTGCAAGTTCAAATCCCGAGCTGACAAGGTCGTTCTGCCCCTGAACAAGGCAGTTAACGTCCCCATCCACTCCTCCATCCACCCCCACTCCTCCATCCACCCCCATTCCTCCATCCACCCCCATTCCTCCATCCACGTCCCTACAACTAGTTCTGTCCTCAGCAGGACATCACAGCCAGGATCAACACTGTGCCACAACTAGTTCTGTCCTCAGCAGGACATCACAACCAGGATCAACACTGTGCCACAACTAGTTCTGTCCTCAGCAGGACATCATAACCAGGATCAACACTGTTTGTTCCTAGGCCGTCATTGAAAATAAGAATTTGTTCTTAACTGACTTGCCTAGTAAAAATAAATAAAAAATAAAAATCTATTACTTTCTAGTACTGTCTATTTCTACGTGCCTGAAGCTGGATACTGGGTTTCTGCTCAAGTCCATACAACAGTGAGATCTTATTCAGATAGGCTGATTTATCACGTAGCAGCTCTGGGTTCAAATCCTTTCATATCCTCTTTCTGGGCTTGATTGAGCTTGCCTGGCGCAATGGATCCAATAGAATATGAAACTGTCACAAACGACCCAACCCTGTTCATCTGGCACCCCGGGCAGGCAAAAGCAAACGCTGAAAGTGTTTCAAGTATTTTGAAAAGCATTTGAACCCAAGTCTGCTAAGTGATAAATCAACCTGTCTGAATAAGACCACACCATTATATAGTCTTGATCAGAACCCCAGTCCAATACCCAGCTTCAGGCACGTAGAAATAGACACTACTATCGATAGATGTGTATAACCAACAGGTGTTCTAATATCAAACAATATAAAACTCGTACTCTTCAATGCACTCATCACCTCATCACTTCAGGCTGCGGGTTATTTAAAGATCATTCTCTGTTACATAAAGGAGAATAGAACCTGTTGGGCCAGTTCTGTAGGAGGAGAAGAAGAAGCACCTTCTGGAGATGACAGACTACAACAATACTCTACAACTAGTTCTGTCCTCAGGAGGACATCATAACCAGGATCAACACTGTGCCACAACTAGTTATGTCCTCAGGAGGACATCACAACCAGGATCAACACTGTGCTACAACTAGTTCTGTCCTCAGGAGGACATCACAACCAGGATCAACACTGTGCTACAACTAGTTCTGTCCTCAGGAGGACATCACAACCAGGATCAACACTGTGCTACAACTAGTTCTGTCCTCAGCAGGACATCACAACCAGGATCAACACTGTGCTACAACTAGTTCTGTCCTCAGCAGGACATCACAACCAGGATCAACACTGTGCTACAACTAGTTCTGTCCTCAGGAGGACATCATAACCAGGATCAACACTGTGCTACAACTAGTTCTGTCCTCAGGAGGACATCATAACCAGGATCAACACTGTGCTACAACTAGTTCTGTCCTCAGGAGGACATCATAACCAGGATCAAGGAGAGTGGAATTGGCAAGTGGTACCGGAGTGCCAAGTCTAGGACAAAAAGGCTTCTCAACAGTTTTTACCCCCAAGCCATAAGACTCCTGAACAGGTTGAATGACTATTTGCATTGTGTGCCCCCCCAACCCCTATTTTATGCTGCTGTTACTCTCTGTTGATCATATATGCTTAGTCACTTAGTCATTTATCTACATACTACCTCAAATAGCCCAACTAACCGGTGCATTGTGTCCAACCACCCACCACCCGCCAATCTCTCTTTTACGCTACTGCTACTCTCTGTTCATCATATTTGCATAGTCACTTTAACCATATCTACATACTACCTCAATCAGCCTGACTAACCGGGGCCTGTATATAGCCTCTACTGTATATAGCCTCTACTGTAAATAGACTCTCTACTGTGTATCGCCTCACTACTGTATATAGACTCTCTACTGTATATCGCCTCACTACTGTATATAGCCTCTCTACTGTATATCGCCTCTCTACTGTATATAGCCTCTCTACTGTATATAGCCTCTCTACTGTTATAGCCTCTCTACTGTATATAGCCTCTCTACTGTATATAGCCTCTCTACTGTATATAGCCTCTCTACTGTATATAGCCTCTCTACTGTTATAGCCTCTCTACTGTATATAGCCTCTCTACTGTATATAGCCTCTCTACTGTATATAGCCTCTCTACTTTATATAGCCTCTCTACTGTTATAGCCTCTCTACTGTTATAGCCTCTCTACTGTATATAGCCTCTCTACTGTATATAGCCTCTCTACTGTATATAGCCTCTCTACTGTATATCGCCTCTCTACTGTATATAGCCTCTCTACTCTATATAGCCTCTCTACTGTTATAGCCTCTCTACTGTATATAGCCTCTCTACTGTATATAGCCTCTCTACTGTTATAGCCTCTCTACTGTATATAGCCTCTCTACTGTATATAGCCTCTCTACTGTATATAGCCTCTACTGTATATAGCCTCTCTACTGTTATCATTCACTGTTCCTTACTTTTCCTTACTTATCTGTTGTTCACCTAATACCTATTTTCTTTACTTAGAAATTGCCTGTTGGTTAGAGCCTGTTGTAAGTCAGCATTTCACTGTAAGGTCTACCTACACCTGTGGTATTCGGCGTACGTGACAAATAAAGTTTGATTTGATTTATGTGCCATCAGAATGTGGTTTACTGGTTGATGGCACTTCACCAACTCCTCCATCAATGACAGCAGGCTCCCATGAGAGAGGAGTGAGTCACGAACTGGACTGCTTCCAATGACAAGATGAATGTATGCTGTTGAGTCCAATCATGTTTCATCATGTCTTCTCTTCAATAGAGGTGTGTGTGTGTGTGTGTGTGTGTGTGTGTGTGTGTGTGTGTGTGTGTGTGTGTGTGTGTGTGTGTGTGTGTGTGTGGTAGAGGTCGACCGACTATGATTTTTCAACACCGACACAGATTATTGGGGGACCAAAAAAGCCGATACCGATTAATCTGACTATTTTTTAAATTTTTTAAAAATGTATTTGTAATAATGACAATTACAACAATACTGAATGAACACTTTTTTAGCTTAATATAATACATCATTAAAATTAATTTAGCCTCAAATAAATAATGAAACATGTTCAATTTGGTTTAAATAATGCAAAAACAAAGTGTTGGAGAAGAAAGTAAAAGTATATTATGTGCCATGTAAGAAAGCTAATGTTTAAGTTCCTTGCTCAGAACATGAGAATATATGAAAGCTGATGGTTCCTTTTAACTTGAGTCTTCAATATTCCCAGGTAACAAGTTTTAGGTTATAGTTATTATAGGAATTATAGTATTACTATTTAATTATTATACTATTTCTCTCTATACAATGTGTATTTCATAAGCCTTTGACTATTGGATGTTCTTATAGGCACTTTAGTATTGCCAGTGTAACAGTATAGCTTCTGTCCCTCTCCTCGCTCCTACCTGGGCTCGAACCAGGAACACATCGACAACAGCCACCCTCGAAGCAGCATTACCCATGCAGAGCAAGGGGAACAACTACACCAAGTCTCAGAGCGAGTGACGTTTGAAACGCTATTAGCGCACACCCAGCTAACTAGCTAGCCATTTCACTTCAGTTACACCAGCCTAATCTCGGGAGTTGATAGGCTTGAACTCATAAACAGCTCAATGCTTTAAGCACAGCAAAGAGCTGCTGGCAAATGCAGGAAAGTGCTGTTTGAATGAATGCTTACGAGCCTGCTGCTGCCTACCACCGCTCAGTCAGACTGCTATATCAAATCATAGACTTAATTATAATATAATAAATGCAGAAATACAAGCCTTTAGTCATTAAAATGGTCGAATCCAAAAACTCATTTAGAAAACAAATCGTTTATTCTTTCAGTGAAATACGGAACCGTTCTGTATTTTATCTAACGGGTGGCATCCCCAAGTCTAAATATTGCTGTTACATTGTACAACCTTCAATGTTATGTCATAATTATGTACAATTCTGGTGAATTAATTACGGTCTTTTGTTAGGAATAAATGGACTTCATACAGTTCTCAACGAGCCAGGCGGCCCAAACTGCTGCATGTACCCTGACTCTGTTGCACAGAACGCAAGAGAAATCACACAATTTCCCTAGTTATAAGAAATTCATGTTAGCAGGCTATATTAACTAAATATGCAGGTTTAATAATATATACTTGTGTATTGATTTTAAAGAAAGGCATTGATGTTTATGGTTAGGTACATTGGTGCAACGACAGCGCTTTTTTCGCAAATGCGCTTGTTAAATCATCACCCGTTTGGCGAAGTAGGCTGTGATTCAATGAAACATTAACAGGCACAGCATCGATTATATGCAACGCAGGACACGCTACATAACTACACATGATTGATGATGTTACTAGTTTAACTAGTGATTATGTTAATATTGATTGTTTTTTATAAGATAAGTTTAATGCTAGCTGGCAACTTACCTTGGCTTCTTGCTGCCCTCACGTAACAGCTAGTCAGCCTGCCACGCAGTCTCCTCATGGAGTGCAATGTAAGACAGGTGGTTAGAGCGTTGGACTAGTAACCGGAAGATTGCAAACACGAATCGGCCATTCCGATTAATCGGTCGACCTCTAGTGTGAAGTATTGTATGAAAAGCAAAGATGATTTATAGTAGCTTATTTGCATGTACAGTATGATCTAAGAACCGTGTCGCAGAAGGAACGTTGGGTGTTCTGGAATGTCTCCTGTCTGCATGGTGTTCTGAACAGAGCTCAGGGGTTAGTGTGATGGGCTGGGTGTTCTGGAATGTCTCCTGTCTGCATGGTGTTCTGAACAGTGTTCTGGACAGAGCTTAGGGGTTGGAAGATCAGCAGGTGTTCCATTTTAAACTCACAGGTAAACAGACTGGAGACACGTTTTCTGATGCACAAAGCTTTTTATAGAAAACACTTCTAATATTAGCCGGGGTATCAGTCTGTCTCTGCTTTAGTAATCTAGTTGCTGTTGTTGTTGGGCAAGGAAAAGATGGTAGCATTGATGAGTGAAGAATAGTAATGTACTTAGTGCCCAAGCTATATACTGTAGTCTCTTGTTGCCTCCACTGCAGTACTTCTAGGTTATATGAGCCAATGTGTTTTATTTAATGAATTACACTGAGTATGAACAAAGGTGTGTTTTAATGTCAATGTTTTCCACAGCACTATGCAAACAGTATGTCAGATTAGACAATGGTGTTACTGTCCTGGTCTGGCGATGGGCCTGATTTACAGGCCTCTACTGATAGCTTCAGCAACATTTCTCTTACCATGGGGTAGATGTCAATAGTCTCCCTTCATCTGTACAGATCTGACCCGGTGAGATCAGAATCCTGCACAAGATCACTGACAGGAAGAAAGATGGTGGATGTCTCATGGAATACTCATGCACCTGTCTAATGCTTTCACATCGGGGTAGATAAAGGAGAGGAGACAAGGAGAGGAAGCTTCTAGACTATTGAAATGAAGGAGAGGAGATGAGGAAGCTACTAGACTATTGAGATTAAGGAGAGGAGAGGAGATGAGGAAGCCACTAGACTAATGAGATGAAGGAGAGGAGATGAGGAGAGGAAGCTACTAGACTATTGAGATGAAGGATAGGAGATGAGGAGAGGAAGCTACTAGACTATTGAGATGAAGGAGAGGAGATGAGGAGAGGAAGCTACTAGACTATTGAGATGAAGGAGAGGAGATGAGGAGAGGAAGCTACTAGACTATTGAGATGAAGGAGAGGAGATGAGGAGAGGAAGCTACTAGACTATTGAGATGAAGGAGAGGAGATGAGGAGAGGAAGCTACTAGACTATTGAGATGAAGGAGAGGAGATGAGGAGAGGAAGCTACTAGAATATTGAGATTGAGGAGAGGAAGCTACTAGACTATTGAGATGAAGGAGAAGAGATGAGGAGAGGAAGCTACTAGACTATTGAGATGACGAGGAGAGGAAGCTACTAGACTATTGAGATGAAGGAGAGGAGATGAGGAGAGGAAGCTACTAGACTATTGAGATGACGAGGAGAGGAAGCTACTAGACTATTGAGATGAAGAGATGAGGAGAGGAAGCTACTAGACTATTGAGATGAAGGAGAGGAGACGAGGAAGCTATTAGTCTATTGGATGAAGGAGATGAAGCTACTAGACTATTGAGATGAAGGAGAGAAGATGAGGAGAGGAAGCTACTAGACTATTGAGATGAAGGAGAGGAGATGAGGAGAGGAAGCTACTAGACTATTGAGATGAAGGGGAGATGACGAGGAGAGGAAGCTACTAGACTATTGAGATGAAGGAGAGGAGATGAGGAGAGGAAGCTACTAGACTATTGAGATGAAGGAGAGGAGACGAGGAAGCTATTAGTCTATTGGATGAAGGAGAGGAGACGAGGAAGCTATTAGTCTATTGGATGAAGGAGAGGAGATGAGGAAGTTATTAGTCTATTGGATGAAGGAGAGGAAACTACTAGACTATTGAGATGAAGGAGAGGAGATGAGGAAGCTATTGGTCTATTTTAATGAAGGAGAGGAAACTACTAGACTATTGAGATGACGAGGAGAGGAAGCTACTAGACTATTGAGATGAAGGAGAGGAGATGAGGAGAGGAAGCTACTAGACTATTGAGATGAAGGAGAGGAGATGAGGAAGCTATTAGTCTATTGGATGAAGGAGAGGAAACTACTAGACTATTGAGATGACGAGGAGAGGAAGCTACTAGACTATTGAGATGATGAGGAGAGGAAGCTACTAGACTATTGAGATGAAGGAGAGGAGATGAGGAAGCTATTAGTCTATTGGATGAAGGAGAGGAAGCTACTAGACTATTGAGATGCAGCCCATGTCATCTGACCCGTGGGAGATGTGCAGCAGGGAGCTTTCAGGTTCATTCAGGGTTAGCAGACACGGCAGGCAGACGGTGAAGTGGACGGCAAGGCAAGTGCACTTCATTCAGTCACTCATCTGATTACCTCCCTAATGACAGCTACCATTTTAAGCATCCCTGCTGAAGAGCTGTGTTAATCCTGACTGAGTCTGTTACTAAGATGAAGACTGGAGCTTAGTTACTGACTGGATCCATCTTTCATTCATAACAGTCTGAAGAGTTGATTTATCCCTCAGTCGACGTTAGCATGTCAAAGTTAACATTTTTTGTTCAAGTTTAAAGCTACAGTCCCCGATTGGGGAAAGCATCAACGTAGGGTCCTGTTTACTAGTGTAGGCCCACATTATGAGGCCCGGTTTTAATGTTCTGTTGCTCAAGTCCATTTTGTACTCGGTACAGAACGCACAGATGGTCTCTAAAGGTTTTCAGAGAGATACGGTCACTGCAGACTCTTTCCTTTGAAAGGCATCGTTCACCCAACTGAACTATCCCTGTAACCTAAGAGTGGTCTTTCTGTAACAGAACTCATCAGATGGTCTGATGTAGAACTAACTGGTGTCTTCTCCCCTGAGAGGGTCTGTATGTAGAACTAACTGGTGTCTTCTCCCCTGAGAGGGTCTGTATGTAGAACTAACTGGTGTCTTCTCCCCTGAGAGGGTCTGTATGTAGAACTAACTGGTGTCTTCTCCCCTGAGAGGGTCTGTATGTAGAACTAACTGGTGTCTTCTCCCCTGAGAGGGTCTGTATGTAGAACTAACTGGTGTCTTCTCCCCTGAGAGGGTCTGTATGTAGAACTAACTGGTGTCTTCTCCCCTTAGAGGGTCTGTATGTAGAACTAACTGGTGTCTTCTCCCCTGAGAGGGTCTGTATGTAGAACTAACTGGTGTCTTCTCCCCTGAGAGGGTCTGTATGTAGAACTAACTGGTGTCTTCTCCCCTGAGAGGGTCTGCATGTAGAACTAACTGGTGTCTTCTCCCCTGAGAGGGTCTGTATGTAGAACTAACTGGTGTCTTCTCCCTGAGAGGGTCTGTATGTAGAACTAACTGGTGTCTGTATGTAGAACTAACTGGTGTCATCTCCCTGAGAGGGTCTGTATGTAGAACTAACTGGTGTCATCTCCCTGAGAGGGTCTGTATGTAGAACTAACTGGTGTCTTCTCCCCTGAGAGGGTCTGTATGTAGAACTAACTGGTGTCTTCTCCCTGAGAGGGTCTGTATGTAGAACTAACTGGTGTCTTCTCCCCTTAGAGGGTCTGTATGTAGAACTAACTGGTGTCTTCTCCCCTGAGAGGGTCTGTATGTAGAACTAACTGGTGTCTTCTCCCCTGAGAGGGTCTGTATGTAGAACTAACTGGTGTCTTCTCCCCTGAGAGGGTCTGTATGGGGGGGGGGGTCACACTGTTCCCCATCATCCTTAGCAAACACAGCTGATTTAAACTAATTGCGTTCTAAACTGAAGATCATGATTAGTTGATTACTGGAGTCAGGTGTGTTAGCTGGGGCCAAAGTGTGACACCAATCAGACCCCAGAGGACTGGAGATGTCCATCCCAGGTCTAGAAGAACGCTTTAATGAATAAGTCATATATGTTTTTTGACCTTGCAATGACAGTCATATATGGTTGTTTTGACCTTCTTCGGTTGAATGCAATGACAGTCATATATGGTTGTTTTGACCTTCTTCGGTTGAATGCAATGACAGTCATATGTGGTTGTTTTGACCTACTTTGGTTGAATGCAATGACAGTCATATGTGGTTGTTTTGACCTATTTCGGTTGAATGCAATGACAGTCATATATGGTTGTTTTGACCTACTTTGGTTGAATGCAATGACAGTCATATGTGGTTGTTTTGACCTACTTCGGTTGAATGCAATGACAGTCATATATGGTTGTTTTGACCTATTTCGGTTGATCGCAATGAATGTAAGTCGCTCTGTATAAGTTCAATGACTAAAAATGTAACTGTTGTCACCTCCTCATTCCAGGGCGCCCTCCTCTGAGCTGTCTGCACTGATTGAGAAGCTGCAGAAGAACGCTGACAAGGTGGAGAAGCTCATCCTTGAGACGGAGCAGAACCTCAACAAGGTAAAGAACCGCATCACACAGAACCTCATAGAACCGTTTAGAACATCATAAAACCACACAGAACTGGATAGAATCTCAAAGATCATCATATAACATCGTAGAACCTCATAGAACTGCGTGGAACCGCATAGAACCTCAGAACTACATAGAACCTCAAAGAAACACACAGAAATTCATAGAACGTCACAGAACCTTCTGATACCTTTTCTGATACCTTTTGATAATGCAACAACAACAACATCCTATTGGTGGCTCTGGCAGACTGTTTGCCTTATCCTAATTGGCTCTGTGTGGTTCTCAATGTCTTTGACAATATCATATGAAAACCTTTGACTGCTCTGTGTTGTATCAGGATGTGAGTAAGATCAACGAGGGCAAGCAGCCTCTGTACCAGGACGACACCAACAAGCGCATCCTAAGCTCTCTGGAGCTGCTGCAAGGCCTGGATGAGGACGCCGTTGACGCAAAACGCCTGCAGCACCCCCAGGCTGAGATGATTGAGCAGGAGTGAGTTATATTATCTAGTAGATATACACTACACTAGATATACCTACTGTACCTGCAGCACCCCCAGGCTGAGATGATAGATCAGGAGTTATATTATCTAGTAGATATACACTACACTAGATATACCTACTGTACCTGCAGCACCACCAGGCTGAGATGATAGATCAGGAGTTATATTATCTAGTAGATATACACTACACTAGATATACCTACTGTACCTGCAGCACCACCAGGTTGAGATGATAGATCAGGAGTTATATTATATAGTAGATATACACTACACTAGATATACCTACTGTACCTGCAGCACCACCAGGCTGAGATGATAGAACAGGAGTTATATTATATAGTAGATATGTACCTGCAGCACCGCCAGGCTGAGATGATAGAGCAGGAGTTATATTATACAGTAGATATGTACCTATTGTACCTGCAGCACCCCCAGGCTGAGATGATTGAGCAGGAGCTATATTATATAGTAGATATGTAGCACCACCAGGCTGAGATGATAGAGCAAGAGTTATATTATATAGTAGATATGTACCTATTGTACCTGCAGCACCCCCAGGCTGAGATGATAGAGCAGGAGTTATATTATACAGTAGATATGTACCTATTGTACCTGCAGCACCCCCAGGCTGAGATGATTGAGCAGGAGCTATATTATATAGTAGATATGTACCTGCAGCACCGCCAGGCTGAGATGATAGAGCAGGAGTTATATTATACAGTAGATATGTACCTATTGTACCTGCAGCACCCCCAGGCTGAGATGATTGAGCAGGAGCTATATTATATAGTAGATATGTAGCACCGCCAGGCTGAGATGATAGAGCAAGAGTTATATTATATAGTAGATATGTACCTATTGTACCTGCAGCACCCCCAGGCTGAGATGATTGAGCAGGAGTTATATTATATAGTAGATATGTAGCACAGCCAGGCTGAGATGATCGAGCAGGAGTTATATTATATAGTAGATATGTACCTGCAGCACCGCCAGGCTGAGATGATAGAGCAGGAGTTATATTATATAGTAGATATGTACCTGCAGCACCCCCAGGCTGAGATGATTGAGCAGGAGTGAGTTATTTTATATAGTAGATATACACTACACTAGATATACCTACTGTACCTGCAGCACCACCAGGCTGAGATGATAGAGCAGGAGTTATATTATATAGTAGATATGTACCTGCAGCACCGCCAGGCTGAGATGATAGAGCAGGAGTTATATTATATAGTAGATATGTACCTGCAGCACCCCAGGCTGAGATGATTGAGCAGGAGTGAGTTATTTTATATAGTAGATATACACTACACTGATATACACTGTACCTGCAGCACCACCAGGCTGAGATGATAGAGCAGGAGTTATATTATATAGTAGATATGTAGCACCACCAGGCTGAGATGATAGAGCAGAAGTTATATTATATAGTAGATATGTACCTGCAGCACCGCCAGGCTGAGATGATAGAGCAGGAGTTATATTATATAGTAGATATGTACCTGCAGCACCACCAGGCTGAGATGATAGAGCAGGAGTTATATTATATAGTAGATATGTACCTGCAGCACCGACAGGCTGAGATGATTGAGCAGGACCTATATTATATAGTAGATATGTAGCACCGCCAGGCTGAGATGATAGATCAGGAGTGAGTTATATAGTAGATGTAATACACTGATACACTTAAGCAATAAGGCACAAGGGAGTGTGGTATATGGTCTGATGTACCACGACTGTCAGCCAATCAGCATTCAGGGCTGGAACCACCCAGTTTATAATAGATATTATACCCTCTTTAGCCCGACCCTGAGCTCCACTCACTCCACTGTTGAGTTTTAACTAACCCTGTGTCGTCACCCTGTGTCGTCACCCTGTGTCGTCACCCTGTGTCGTCACCCTGTGTCGTCACCCTGTGTCGTCACCCTGTGTCCTCACCCTGTGTCCTCACCCTGTGTCCTCACCCTGTGTCCTCACCCTGTGTCCTCACCCTGTGTCGTCTCCTCCAGTATGAAGCAGCTGAGAGTGAGACTAAGGAAGCTGAGAGAGGACCACGACCGCATCTACCACCTGACCCGTTCTGAGGGCCTGCCGAGCGTCAACTGGGGCAGGATCATAGAGGAGAAACAGGTGAGGGGAACACACACACACAGGCTTGGATATGTGTACACACAGTTTACGCACACAGTAACATAAACGTCATGTCTTTCTTCTTCCGACCAGGGCAACCTGAGCAACAAGAGTTTTGGTCAGGACCTGCCCACCATAGAGAACGAGGTGGAGGAACACAACATCTTTCACAGTGAGGTGGAGGCCCTGGCCCCTCACATCTCAGCCAGCGACGACAAGGTAGGAGTAACAACCAGTGTAGAAACGACCTGATACGTTGTGTTTTATACTCAGTCATTTACTAGTCTCCTATCCAGGAAGATAACCATGGCTTTATTTATAGCCCACATACCTGACAGCAACAACAGCAACCACTCTGAAAGTTCCAGTTATGAGTAAACAAACAGGCATATATTGTACTGAATGATTGTCAACAATGACTCATTACTCACAAAACAAACAGACATATATATTGTACTGAATGATTGTCAACAATGACTCATTACTCACAAAACAAACAGACATATATATTGTACTGAATGATTGTCAACAATGACTCATTACTCACAAAACAAACAGACATATATATTGTACTGAATGATTGTCAACAATGACTCATTACTCAGAAAACAGACACATATATTGTACAATGATTGTCAGACTTTACTCACAAATCAAACCTTCTCACGTCACATTCAAATGTAGTTATTTAGTGGAGTGTCTGCTCCAGAGGGACCTTCAATAACGTTGTTTAAATAACCAGGCGTTTCAGACAGCGAAAACATGGTAGGACTAACAGCCACGCAGGTCAACTCCAAGCCCACTTCAGTTAGAAACTGTTGCATTTGAAAACGAAGACTGTTTTTACATTTTGAGGTTTTGCTAAAATACCCACGTATACACATCATTATTACAGTGTGTAAAGACACGAATCTCCAATCATTTCTGACTTCTCCACACCATTTCCAGTCGTTCAATGCCGCATAGAAATGACGTATGTTAGTGAGGATTTGTTTCCTCGGTCGAGCTCAATATCATTTCAAATGCCTGACAGGGAGGAGCTCTCACAGAAAGGTCCATGCAGTAATATTCTTTTTACTTCTCTCTCCCTCTCTCCTCTCACTCTCACTCTCTCTCCTTTCTGCTCTCTCCTCTCACTCTCACGCTCTCTCCTTTCTGCTCTCTCCTCTCACTCTCTCCCTCTCTCCTCTCACGCTCTCTCCTTTCTGCTCTCTCCTCTCACTCTCACGCTCTCTCCTTTCTGCTCTCTCCTCTCACTCTCACGCTCTCTCCTTTCTGCTCTCTCTCACACACTCTCTCTGTCTCCTCTCGTTCTCTCTCTCTGTCTCCTCTCGTTCTCTCTCTCTGTCTCCTCTCGTTCTCTCTCTCTGTCTCCTCTTGTTCTCCTCTCGTTCTCTCTCTCTGTCTCCTCTCGTTCTCTGTCTCCTCTCGTTCTCTCTCTCTCTCTCTAGGACTCTGCCAGTGCCCTCCAGCTGAAGTACAACAAGCTCCTGGTAAGATTGACTTTAATAATGACTTCATCTGAAGCATGGACTCAGGGAGAGCTTGAGGAGTGTGTATTTATGTACAGTAGCTCTATGTGAGTTCTACACCTGCAGTACCATGCTATGTGTACCTGTGTCTGTACCTGTGTCTGTGTTTAAAAAAAAAAAAAAATTGTTTTTTACCTTTATTTTACTAGGCAAGTCAGTTAAGAACAAATTCTTATTTTCAATGACGGCCTAGGAACAGTGGGTTAACTGGCCTAGGAACAGTGGGTTAACTGGCCTAGGAACAGTGGGTTAACTGGTCTAGGAACAGTGGGTTAACTGGCCTAGGAACAGTGGGTTAACTGGCCTAGGAACAGTGGGTTAACTGGCCTAGGAACAGTGGGTTAACTGGCCTAGGAACAGTGGGTTAACTGGCCTAGGAACAGTGGGTTAACTGGCCTAGGAACAGTGGGTTAACTGGCCTAGGAACAGTGGGTTAACTGGTCTAGGAACAGTGGGTTAACTGGTCTAGGAACAGTGGGTTAACTGGTCTAGGAACAGTGGGTTAACTGGCCTAGGAACAGTGGGTTAACTGGCCTAGGAACAGTGGGTTAACTGCCTTGTTCAGGGGCAGAACGACAGATTTGTACCTTGTCAGCTCGGGGGTTTGAACTTGCAACCTTCCGGTTACAATCTCTCCTCTCCCTCCCCAGGCCAGTTCCAGTCTATAGTAACTATCTCTCCTCTCCCTCCCCAGGCCAGTTCCAGTCTATAGTAACTATCTCTCCTCTCCCTCCCCAGGCCAGTTCCAGTCTATAGTAACTATCTCTCCTCTCCCTCCCCAGGCCAGTTCCAGTGCTCGACAGCGCCACCTTTTGAGCCTGCGTGACTACATGCAGCGCTGCACTAATGAGCTGTACTGGATGGACCAGCAGGCAGGGGAGAGGATCAACTATGACTGGAGCGATACTAACCTGGACTACCCTGCACGTCACAGACAGTATGAGGTAGAGAGGCACACACACACACACACACACACACACACTCTCCTTCATCTGCACTGACAGAGTAATATATTCAGGGTGACTTCTGACACCTGATCCTACATGTTACGTGACACCTGATCCTGCATGTTATCTGACACCTGATCCTACACGTTATCTGACACCTGATCCTGCATGTTACGTGACACCTGATCCTGCATGTTATCTGACACCTGATCCTACATGTTATCTGACACCTGATCCTGCATGTTATCTGACACCTGATCCTGCATGTTATCTGACACCTGATCCTGCATGTTATCTGACACCTGATCCTATCTGACACCTGTCTATCTGACACCTGATCCTGATCATGTTATCTGACACCTGATCCTACAGTTATCTGACACCTGATCCTACATGTTATCTGACACCTGATCCTACATGTTATCTGACACCTGATCCTACATGTTATCTGACACCTGATTCTACACGTTATCTGACACCTGATTCTACACGTTACGTGACACCTGATCCTGCATGTTATCTGACACCTGATCCTGCATGTTATCTGACACCTGATCCTGCATGTTATCTGACACCTGATCCTGCATGTTACGTGACACCTGATCCTGCATGTTATCTGACACCTGATCCTACATGTTATCTGACACCTGATCCTACACGTTACGTGACACCTGATCCTGCATGTTATCTGACACCTGATCCTACATGTTATCTGACACCTGATCCTACACGTTACGTGACACCTGATCCTACACGTTACGTGACACCTGATCCTACATGTTATCTGACACCTGATCCTGCATGTTATCTGACACCTGATCCTACACGTTACGTGACACCTGATCCTACACGTTACGTGACACCTGATCCTACATGTTACCTGACACCTGATCCTACATGTTATCTGACACCTGATTCTACACGTTATCTGACACCTGATTCTACACGTTATCTGACACCTGATCTGCATGTTATCTGACACCTGATCCTGCATGTTATCTGACACCTGATCCTGCATGTTATCTGACACCTGATCCTGCATGTTATCTGACACCTGATCCTACATGTTATCTGACACCTGATCCTACACGTTACGTGACACCTGATCCTACATGTTATCTGACACCTGATCCTACACGTTACGTGACACCTGATCCTACACGTTATCTGACACCTGATCCTACATGTTATCTGACACCTGATCCTACATGTTATCTGACACCTGATCCTACATGTTATCTGACACCTGATCCTACATGTTATCTGACACCTGATCCTACATGTTATCTGACACCTGATCCTACATGTTATCTGACACCTGATCCTACACGTTACGTGACACCTGATCCTGCATGTTACGTGACACCTGATCCTGCATGTTATCTGACACCTGATCCTACATGTTATCTGACACCTGATCTACATGTTATCTGACACCTGATCCTACATGTTATCTGACACCTGATCCTACATGTTATCTGACACCTGATCCTACATGTTATCTGACACCTGATCCTACATGTTATCTGACACCTGATCCTACATGTTATCTGACACCTGATCCTGCATGTTATCTGACACCTGATCCTGCATGTTATCTGACACCTGATCCTGCATGTTATCTGACACCTGATCCTGCATGTTACGTGACACCTGATCCTGCATGTTATCTGACACCTGATCCTACATGTTATCTGACACCTGATCCTACACGTTACGTGACACCTGATCCTACATGTTATCTGACACCTGATCCTACACGTTACGTGACACCTGATCCTACACGTTACGTGACACCTGATCCTACATGTTATCTGACACCTGATCCTGCATGTTATCTGACACCTGATCCTGCATGTTATCTGACACCTGATCCTACACGTTACGTGACACCTGATCCTACACGTTACGTGACACCTGATCCTACATGTTATCTGACACCTGATCCTACATGTTATCGTGACACCTGATCCTACATGTTATCTGACACCTGATTCTACCATGTTATCTGACACCTGATTCTACACGTTATCTGACACCTGATCCTACATGTTATCTGACACCTGATCCTGCATGTTATCTGACACCTGATCCTACATGTTATCTGACACCTGATCCTACATGTTATCTGACACCTGATCCTACATGTTATCTGACACCTGATCCTACTTGTTATCTGACACCTGATCCTACATGTTATCTGGCACCTGATCCTACACTGACACCTGATCCTACATGTTATCTGACACCTGATCCTACATGTTATCTGACACCTGATCCTACATGTTATCTGACACCTGATCCTACATGTTATCTGACACCTGATCCTACATGTTATCTGACACCTGATCCTACATGTTATCTGACACCTGATCCTACATGTTATCTGACACCTGATCCTGCATGTTACGTGACACCTGATCCTGCATGTTATCTGACACCTGATCCTACATGTTATCTGACACCTGATCCTACATGTTACGTGACACCTGATCCTACATGTTATCTGACACCTGATCCTACATGTTATCTGACACCTGATCCTACATGTTATCTGACACCTGATCCTACATGTTATCTGACACCTGATCCTACATGTTATCTGACACCTGATTCTACATGTTATCTGACACCTGATCCTACATGTTATCTGACACCTGATCCTACATGTTATCTGACACCTGATCCTACATGTTATCTGACACCTGATCCTACACGTTATCTGACACCTGATCCTACACGTTACGTGACACCTGATCCTACACGTTACGTGACACCTGATCCTACACGTTACGTGACACCTGATCCTGCATGTTATCTGACACCTGATCCTACATGTTATCTGACACCTGATCCTACACGTTACGTGACACCTGATCCTACACGTTACGTGACACCTGATCCTACATGTTATCTGACACCTGATCCTACACGTTATCTGACACCTGATCCTACACGTTATCTGACACCTGATCCTACATGTTATCTGACACCTGATCCTACATGTTATCTGACACCTGATCCTACATGTTATCTGACACCTGATCCTACATGTTATCTGACACCTGATCCTACACGTTACGTGACACCTGATCCTACATGTTATCTGACACCTGATCCTACATGTTATCTGACACCTGATCCTACATGTTATCTGACACCTGATCCTACATGTTATCTGACACCTGATCCTGCATGTTATCTGACACCTGATCCTACATGTTATCTGACACCTGATCCTACATGTTATCTGACACCTGATCCTACACGTTACGTGACACCTGATCCTACATGTTATCTGACACCTGATCCTACACGTTACGTGACACCTGATCCTACACGTTATCTGACACCTGATCCTACATGTTATCTGACACCTGATCCTACATGTTATCTGACACCTGATCCTACACGTTATCTGACACCTGATCCTACACGATACGTGACACCTGATCCTACATGTTATCTGACACCTGATCCTACACGTTACGTGACACCTGATCCTACATGTTATCTGACACCTGATCCTACATGTTATCTGACACCTGATCCTACACGTTATCTGACACCTGATCCTACACGTTATCTGACACCTGATCCTACATGTTATCTGACACCTGATCCTACATTATCTGACACCTGATCCTACATGTTATCTGACACCTGATCCTACACGTTATCTGACACCTGATCCTACACGTTATCTGACACCTGATCCTACACGTTACGTGTGTTGGAACGTGAAGAGAGACTTGTATCTCTTTTAAATCTCCCACCAGAACTTCATCAGTAAGTGTCTGGAGTCCAAGGAGGCCACTGTCACCAAGCTGAATGATGATGGAGATAAACTCATCGCTGCCAACCATCCTGGCAAGAATGTTATTGAGGTACACACACACACACACACACACACACACACACACACACACACACACACACACACACACACACACACACACACACACACACACACACACACACACACACACACACACACACACACACACACACACACATCTCCACTGACCATCCTGGGATGAATGTTATTGAGGTACACACACACACACACACACACACACACATACACACACACTCCACTGACCATCCTGGCAAGAATGTTATTGAGGTACACACACACACACACACACACACACACATACACATACACACACACACACACACACACACATACACACACACATACACATACACACACACACACACACACACACACACACACACATACACATACACACACACACACACACACACACACACACACACACACATACACATACACACACACACACACACACACACACACACACACACACACACACACAACACACATACATCTCTACTGACCATCCTGGGATGAATGTTATTGAGGTACACACACACACACACACACACACACACACACACACACACACACACACACACACACACACACACATCTCCACTGACCATCCTGGGATGAATGTTATTGAGGTACACACACACACACACACACACACACACACATACACACACACTCATCACTGACCATCCTGGGATGAATGTTATTGAGGTACACACACACACACATACACACATCTCAACTGACCATCCTGGGATGAATGTTATTGAGGTACACACACACACACACACACACACACACACATACACACACACATCTCCACTGACCATCCTGGGATGAATGTTATTGAGGTACACACACACACACACACATACACACATCTCACACTTCATTTACCCTCTATCATTCTACTATTGGGGCAAATCCAACTTCTTTAGTCAATGTTGACTTAAGTCATGCATTGATGTCAATGGGAGACAAAGGTCAAATCAGACTATTTTAGTGGAAGTTAGGATTCACCCCTACTGAGATTAAAATCCTCAAAAATGAATGTGAATGAAAAGCAGCAAACAGACAGTGATGTAACGGAACTCGACTCCACCTGTCAGGCTCATATGGAGGCTGTGCATGCAGACTGGAAGGAGTACCTGAACCTGCTCATCTGTGAGGAGAACCACCTGAAACACATGGACGAATACCACAAGGTGATTAGTATACCCTGACCTTAACCCTGATACCACCTGAAACACATGGACGAATACCACAAGGTGATTAGGATACTATAACCTGACCTGACCTTAACCCTGATACCACCTGAAACACATGGACGAATACCACAAGGTGATTAGTATGCTATAACCTGACCTGACCTTAACCCTGATACCACCTGAAACACATGGACGAATACCACAAGGTGATTAGTATACCCTGACCTTAACCCTGATACCACCTGAAACACATGGACGAATACCACAAGGTGATTTAGTATACTGTGACCTGACCTTAACCCTGATACCATCTGAAACACATGGACGAATACCACAAGGTGATTAGTATACTATAACCTGACCTTAACCCTGATACTACCTGAAACACATGGACGAATACCACAAGGTGATTTAGTATACTGTGACCTGACCTTAACCCTGATACCACCTGAAACACATGGACGAATACCACAAGGTGATTTAGTATACTGTGACCTGACCTTAACCCTGATACCACCTGAAACACATGGACGAATACCACAAGGTGATTTAGTATACTATAACCTGACCTGACCTTAACCCTCATACCACCTGAAACACATGGACGAATACCACAAGGTGATTAGTACTATAACCTGACCTGACCTTAACCCTGATATCACCTGAAACACATGGACGAATACCACAAGGTGATTAGGATACTATAACCTGACCTGACCTTAACCCTGATATCACCTGAAACACATGGACGAATACCACAAGGTGATTTAGTATACTATAACCTGACCTTAACCCTGATATCACCTTAACACATGGACTGATTAGTATACTATAACCTGACCTTAACCCTGATAACCTGAATCACATGGACGAATACCACAAGGTGATTTAGTATACTACCTGAAACACATGGACGAATACCACAAGGTGATTTAGTATACTGTGACCTGACCTTAACCCTGATACCACCTGAAACACATGGACCTGATTTAGTATACTGTGACCTGACCCTGACCTCTGAAACACATGGACGAATACCACAAGGTGATTAGTATACTATAACCTGACCTTAACCCTGATACTACCTGAAACACATGGACGAATACCACAAGGTGATTTAGTATACTGTGACCTGACCTTAACCCTGATACCACCTGAAACACATGGACGAATACCACAAGGTGATTTAGTATACTGTGACCTGACCTTAACCCTGATACCACCTGAAACACATGGACGAATACCACAAGGTGATTTAGTATACTATAACCTGACCTGACCTTAACCCTCATACCACCTGAAACACATGGACCCACAAGGTGATTAGGATACTATAACCTGACCTGACCTTAACCCTGATATCACCTGAAACACATGGACGAATACCACAAGGTGATTAGTATACTATAACCTGACCTGACCTTAACCCTGATATCACCTGAAACACATGGACGAATACCACAAGGTGATTTAGTATACTATAACCTGACCTTAACCCTGATATCACCTGAAACACATGGACGAATACCACAAGGTGATTTAGTATACTGTGACCTGACCTTAACCCTGATACTACCTGAAACACATGGACCGAATACCACAAGGTGATTTAGTATACTGTGACCTGACCTTAACCCTGATACCACCTGAAACACATGGACAATACCACAAGGTGATTAGTATACTATAACCTGACCTTAACCCTGATACCACCTGAAACACATGGACGAATACCACAAGGTGATTAGTATACCCTGACCTGACCTTAAACTTGATACCACCTGAAACACATGGACGAATACCACAAGGTGATTAGTATACCCTGACCTTAACCCTGATACCACCTGAAACACATGGACGAATACCACAAGGTGATTTAGTATACTATAACCTGACCTGACCTTAACCTTGATACCACCTGAAACGTACGGACCACAACCACAAGGTGAGTCACAGCAACAAGTATTCAGAAAGCATCAGTTGAAGAAATCCTGAATGTTTGAACAGGGTCATTAGATTTGGACAGGCTTGTGTATCAGCATGTGTTGTACAAAACAACAGCTTCTGAGTTACAGACTTGTCGTGGTACGTGAACAGAGTTGGTTCAGGCAGAGACCGACTGGCTGCCGGTCGAACTTCATGGAAATAAACCGTAGCTGCTTTCAGTGATGTTGTTACAGTGTTTTTCCTGACGGGGTCTGTTTTCTCTCCAGTTCCACAAAGAGGCCCGGGACACCCAGGACCTTCTGAAGAGAATGGACAAAGAGGTGGACCAGAAGTACAAACCAGAGTTCAAGGACATGTACCAGATGGAGAGCCTCATCAGAGACCTGGACGTGAGTGGGCTGTACAACAGTTTTACTAGCTGTGGGCTTTACACGACTGTAGTTTACTGAGAGTGGGCTCTACACTACTGTAGTTTACTGAGAGTGGGCTCTACACTACTGTAGTTTACTGAGAGTGGGCTTTACACTACTGTAGTTTACTAACAGTGGGCTTTACACTACTGTAGTTTACTAACAGTGGGCTCTACACTACTGTAGTTTACTAACAGTGGGCTCTACACTACTGTAGTTTACTGAGAGTGGGCTTTACACTACTGTAGTTTACTGAGAGTGGGCTTTACACTACTGTAGTTTACTGAGAGTGGGCTTTACACTACTGTAGTTTACTAACAGTGGGCTCTACACTACTGTAGTTTACTAACAGTGGGCTTTACACTACTGTAGTTTACTGAGAGTGGGCTTTACACTACTGTAGTTTACTGAGAGTGGGCTTTACACTACTGTAGTTTACTGAGAGTGGGCTTTACACTACTGTAGTTTACTAACAGTGGGCTTTACACTACTGTAGTTTACTAACAGTGGGCTTTACACTACTGTAGTTTACTGAGAGTGGGCTTTACACTACTGTAGTTTACTGAGAGTGGGCTTTACACTACTGTAGTTTACTGAGAGTGGGCTTTACACTACTGTAGTTTACTAACAGTGGGCTTTACGCTACTGTAGTTTACTGAGAGTGGGCTCTACACTACTGTAGTTTACTGAGAGTCGGCTTTACACTACTGTAGTTTACTAACAGTGGGCTTTACGCTACTGTAGTTTACTAACAGTCGGCTTTACACTACTGTAGTTTACTAACAGTGGGCTTTACGCTACTGTAGTTTACTGAGAGTGGGCTCTACACTACTGTAGTTTACTGAGAGTCGGCTTTACACTACTGTAGTTTACTGAGAGTCGGCTTTACACTACTGTAGTTTACTAACAGTGGGCTTTACACTACTGTAGTTTACTGAGAGTGGGCTTTACACTACTGTAGTTTAGTGAGAGTGGGCTTTACACTACCGTAGTTTACTGAGAGTGGGCTTTACACTACTGTAGTTTACTGAGAGTGGGCTTTACACTACTGTAGTTTACTAACAGTGGGCTCTACACTACTGTAGTTTACTGAGAGTGGGCTTTATACTACTGTAGTTTACTGAGAGTGGGCTTTACACTACTGTAGTTTACTAACAGTGGGCTCTACACTACTGTAGTTTACTAACAGTGGGCTCTACACTACCGTAGTTTACTAACAGTGGGCTTTACACTACCGTAGTTTACTGAGAGTGGGCTTTACACTACTGTAGTTTACTGAGAGACGGCTTTACACTACTGTAGTTTACTAACAGTGGGCTCTACACTACTGTAGTTTACTAACAGTGGGCTTTACACTACTGTAGTTTACTAACAGTGGGCTCTACACTACTGTAGTTTACTGACAGTGGGCTTTACACTACTGTAGTTTACTGAGTTGGGCTGTACAACAGTTTTACTAGCTGTGGGCTTTACACTACTGTAGTTTACTGAGAGTCGGCTTTATACTACTGTAGTTTACTAACAGTGGGCTTTACACTACTGTAGTTTACTGAGAGTGGGCTTTACACTACTGTAGTTTACTGAGAGTGGGCTTTACACTACTGTAGTTTACTGAGAGTGGGCTTTACACTACTGTAGTTTACTGAGAGTGGGCTTTACACTACTGTAGTTTACTGAGAGTGGGCTTTACACTACTGTAGTTTACTAACAGTGGGCTCTACACTACTGTAGTTTACTAACAGTGGGCTCTACACTACCGTAGTTTACTGAGAGTGGGCTTTACACTACTGTAGTTTACTAACAGTGGGCTCTACACTACTGTAGTTTACTAACAGTGGGCTCTACACTACCGTAGTTTACTAACAGTGGGCTTACACTACCGTAGTTTACTAACAGTGGGCTCTACACTACCGTAGTTTACTAACAGTGGGCTTACACTACCGTAGTTTACTAACAGTGGGCTCTACACTACTGTAGTTTACTACAAGTCTCAGGGGCAGATCTGTTTCTGCTTCAGTCAAACAATGACAAGCTGTTGGATATAGCAGAGACAATTCTTTGGTCTGTCAGTTCTGTCTGCTTATCAGGCTGGTTTCTAAACTCATAACTCAATCAAGAACATTTACATTTTGACAAACGTATTAGCCTTAGAACTATAAATCCAAAATGCTCTTTAAAAAAATGTGTGTGTGTGTGTGGTGCAGGACCAGGCGAAGGCCATGGACCACTTTGATGAGCGTGTGAAGGCTCTGGAGAAGCGCAGTCTACAGGTTCTCCCCCTCCAGTTCCGCAGGAACACCCCTCAGAAGCTGCTCCCCGTCGAGGCGCTGTGTGAGTTCGACACTGATGAGGTAAACCTTTACACCTGGACACCTCCACTACTTTACCTCACCCTGTGTGAGACACTGATTTAGTAAACCTTTACACCTGGACACCTCCACTACTTTACCTCACCCTGTGTGTGAGAGACACTGATGAGGTAAACGTTTACACCTGGACACCTCCACTACTTTACCTCACCCTGTGTGTGTGAGACACTGACGAGGTAAACCTGGATATGCCACCACCCTACTCTAATTTCAGACTGATACCTTGTCCACCCTACTCTAGTTTCAGACGGATACCTTGTCCACCCTACTCTAGTTTCAGACTGATACCTTGTCCACCCTACTCTAGTTTCAGACTGATACCTGTCCACCCTACTCTAGTTTCAGACTGATACCTTGTCCACCCTACTCTAATTTCAGACTGATACCTTGTCCACCCTACTCTAGTTTCAGACTGATACCTTGTCCACCCTACTCTAATTTCAGACTGATACCTTGTCCACCCTACTCTAATTTCAGACTGATACCTTGTCCACCCTACTCTAGTTTCAGACTGATACCTTGTCCACCCTACTTAATTTCAGACTGATACCTTGTCCACCCTACTCTAGTTTCAGACTGACCTGTCCATGAGTTTCAGACGGATACCTTGTCCACACCTGGACTGACCTTGTCCACCCTACTCTTTTCAGACTGATACCTTGTCACCCTACTCTAGTTTCAGACTGATACCTTGTCCACCCTACTCTAATTTCAGACTGATACCTTGTCCACCCTACTCTGTTTCAGACTGATACCTTGTCCACCCTACTCTAATTTCAGACTGATACCTTGTCCACCCTACTCTAATTTCAGACTGATACCTTGTCCACCCTACTCTAGTTTCAGACTGATACCTTGTCCACCCTACTCTAGTTTCAGACTGATACCTTGTCCACCCTACTCTAGTTTCAGACTGATACCTTGTCCACCCTACTCTAGTTTCAGACTGATACCTTGTCCACCCTACTCTAGTTTCAGACTGATACCTTGTCCACCCTACTCTAGTTTCAGACTGATACCTTGTCCACAGACTATACTTGTCTAGTTTCAGACTGATACCTTGTCCACTATGCTCTAGTTTCAGACTGATACCTTGTCCACCCTACTCTAGTTTCAGACTGATACCTTGTCCACCATGCTCTAGTTTCAGACTGATACCTTGTCCACCATGTTTTTCAGACTGATACCTTGTCCACTATGCTCTAGTTTCAGACTGATACCTTGTCCACTATGCTCTAGTTTCAGACTGATACCTTGTCCACCCTACTCTAGTTTCAGACTGATACCTTGTCCACTATGCTCCTCCACACACACGCTTCTTCATGACAATCATTCTAGCTTTTCAAATCAAATCAAATCTAATTTGATTTGATTCTAGCTTTTCTCTCTTCTTTTGTCTCCTCCCTCTCTCTCCTCCTTTCCCCCCACTCTCCTTCCTCACTATCTCTCCCTTCTACCCCTCTCTCTCCTCCTTTCCCCCCTCTATCCTTCCTCACTATCTCTCCCTTCTACCCCTCTCTCTCCTCCTTCCCCCTCTCTCCTTCCTCACTATCTCTCCCTTCTACCCCTCTCTCTCCTCCTTTCCCCCACTCTCCTTCCTCCTCACTATCTCTCCCTTCTACCCCTCTCTCTCTCCTTTCCCCCACTCTCCTTCCTCACTATCTCTCCCTTCTACCCCTCTCTCTCCTCCTTTCCCCCTCTCTCCTTCCTCACTATCTCTCCCTTCTACCCCTCTCTCTCCTCCTCCCCCCCTCTCTCCTTCCTCACTATCTCTCCCTTCTACCCCTCTCTCTCCTCCTTCCCCCTCTCTCCTTCCTCACTATCTCTCCCTTCTACCCCTCTCTCTCCTCCTTTCCCCCTCTCTCTCCTTCCTCACTATCTCTCCCTTCTACCCCTCTCTCTCCTCCTTCCCCCTCTCTCCTTCCTCACTATCTCTCCCTTCTACCCCTCTCTTCCTCCTTCCCCCTCTCTCCTTCCTCACTATCTCTCCCTTCTACCCCTCTCTCTCCTCCTTCCCCCTCTCTCCTTCCTCACAATCTCTCCCTTCTACCCCTCTCTCCTCCTCCCCCTCTCTCCTTTCTCACTATCTCTCCCTTCTACCCCTCTCTCTCCTCCTTCCCCCTCTCTCCTTCCTCACTATCTCTCCCTTCTACCCCTCTCTCTCCTCCTTTCCCCCCTCTCTCCTTCCTCACTATCTCTCCCTTCTACCCCTCTCTCTCCTCCTTTCCCCCACTCTCCTTCCTCACTATCTCTCCCTTCTACCCCTCTCTCTCCTCCTTTCCCCCCCACTCTCCTTCCTCACTATCTCTCCCTTCTACCCCTCTCTCTCCTCCTTTCCCCCTCTATCCTTCCTCACTATCTCTCCCTTCTACCCCTCTCTCTCCTCCTTCCCCCCCCCTCTCCTTCTTCCCCCTCTCTCCTTCTACCCCTCTCTCTCCTTTTCTGTCTCCAGTCATTCTCTAATCTCTATATGCGGTGAGTTGTTCTGTTATCATGACTAAGCACGATCTGACTGCACCACATCTTCTCCTCTCTCCTCTGGTTCCTCCTCCTGTCATCCTCCTTCACTCTCACTCCTTTCATTCTATTCCCCTGAATGCGGTGTGTTGTAATGTATTTAAACCCTTTAAGAGGCCTGTGCTCTCTGCATCTTATTTAAGCCTTCAGGGGATCAGCCACAGGCCGGGGGTTTAGGAGTGGATTTGGGAGCTGGAGAGGAGGGGGTGTGTATGGAGCAGTTGAGGAGTGGATTTGGAGAGCTGGAGAGGAGGGGGTGTGTATGGAGCAGTTGAGAGAGCTCTTAAGATTTAGGAACAGGATCAAACGGTGAGGGGAGACGCAGTGTTGTGTTATGATTTTTTTCCCCATATGACTGGTGAAAACAGTGAACTGTAATTTACTAACTAGGGCTTAGTGGTTCCCTGGTCAGGTCATGTGGTCAGGTCATGTGGTCAGGTCATGTGGTCAGGTCATGTGGTCAGGTCATGTGGTCAGGACATGTGGTCAGGTCATGTGGTCAGGTCATGTGGTCAGGTCATGTGGTCAGGACATGTGGTCAGGACATGTGGTCAGGTCATGTGGTCAGGTTATGTAGGCCATGTGGTCAGGTTATGTGGTCAGGACATGTGGTCAGGTCATGTGGTCAGGTCATGTGGTCAGGACATGTGGTCAGGACATGTGGTCAGGTCATGTGGGTCATGTGGTCAGGTCATGTGGTCAGGTCATGTGGTCCGGATGTGTGGTCAGGTCATGTGGTCAGGTCGTGTGGTCAGGTCGTGTGGTCAGGACGTGTGGTCAGGTCATGTGGTCAGGTCATGTGGTCAGGAAGAGCTAAGGTCCTTATCCAAAGTGGTTCAGTGAGTGAACCTCTATTTGTGTTCTGGTTCTTCCATACCAGATCAGTGAGTGAAACTCTGTGTAATGTTGTGGTTGTCCATCCCAGGGTCAGATCCTGCGTGGAGAGAGGTACACCCTCCTGAGTAACAAGGGGCCCAAGTGGGAGGTGAAGGACGCGGCCGGGCGTAAACTGACGGCTCCGGGGCCTGCTTCATGGTCCCCCCACAGACCCAGAGTCTGTCGCCGTCTCCAACAGGTAAGTGTGTTTGTTATGGGGTGGGGTGGAGAGGTGTGTGTGTGTGTGTGTGTGTGTGTGTGTGTGTGTGTGTGTGTGTGTGTGTGTGTGTGTGTGTGTGTGGGGGTAGGGTGGAGAGGTGTGTGTGTGTGTGTGTTATGGGGGTAGGGTGGAGAGGTGTGTGTGTGTGTGTGTTATGGGGGTAGGGTGGAGAGGTGTGTGTGTGTGTGTGTTATGGGGGTAGGGTGGAGAGGTGTGTGTGTGTGTTATGGGGGTAGGGTGGAGAGGTGTGTGTGTGTGTGTGGGGGGGTAGGGTGGTAGAGGTGTGTGTGTGTGTTATGGGGGTAGGGTGTAGAGGTGTGTGTGTGTGTGTGTTATGGGGGTAGGGTGGAGAGGTGTGTGTGTGTGTTATGGGGGTAGGGTGTAGAGGTGTGTGTGTGTGTGTGTTTGTTATGGGGGTAGGGTGTAGAGGTGTGTGTGTGTGTGTGTGTGTGGGTTATGGGGGTAGGGTGTGAGGTGTGTGTGTGTGTGTTTATGGGGGTAGGGTGTAGAGGTGTGTGTGTGTGTTATGGGGGTAGGGTGTAGAGGTGTGTGTGTGTTTGTTATGGGGGTAGGGTGTAGAGGTGTGTGTGTGTGTGTGTGTTATGGGGGTAGGGTGTAGAGGTGTGTGTGTGTGTGTGTGTGTTATGGGGGTAGGGTGTAGAGGTGTGTGTGTGTGTGTTATGGGGGTAGGGTGGAGAGGTGTGTGTGTGTGTGTTATGGGGGTAGGGTGGAGAGGTGTGTGTGTGTGTGTTATGGGGGTAGGGTGTGAGGTGTGTGTGTGTGTGTTATGGGGGTAGGGTGTAGAGGTGTGTGTGTGTGTTATGGGGGTAGGGTGGAGAGGTGTGTGTGTGTTATGGGGGTAGGGTGTAGAGGTGTGTGTGTGTGTGTGTGTGTGTGTGTGGTAGGGTTGTGTGTGTGTGTGTGGTGTGTTGTACACTGTGTAAGGGTGTAGTCTGTGTGTGTGTTTGTTATGGGGGTAGGGTGTAGAAGGGTATGTGTGTGTTATGGGGGTGGGTGGAGAGGTGTGTGTGTGGTTATGGGGGGAAGGGTGTAGAGGTGTGTGTGTGTGTGTGTGTGTCATGTGTGTGTCATGGTATGTCATGGTATGTTATGGGTAGGGTGTAGAGGTGTGTGTGTGTGTGTTATGGTATGTTTCCCGAGTATGGTGTATTGTCACTGTTATGGTCTGTTGTGTCAGTCTGGTAGCAGAAGGGTATTAAGATGAAGGTGTCTGGCAGTAAGACCACCCTGGTCAAACGCCTGGAGGAACTGAAGAAAGATGGCTATGGCTCTGGTAGGGTATGTCATGTCATGGTATGTCATGGTATGGTATGTATGTCATGGTATGTTATGTATGTCATGGTATGTTATGTCATGGTATGGTATGTCATGGTATGTATGTCATGGTATGTTATGTCATGGTATGGTATGTCATGGTATGGTATGTCATGGTATGTCATGGTATGTCATGGTATGTTATGGTATGTTATGTCATGGTATGTTATGTCATGGTATGTCATGGTATGTTATGTATGTTATGTCATGGTATGGTCATGTCATGGTATGTTATGGTATGTTATGGTATGTTATGGTATGTCATGGTATGTCATGGTATGTTATGGTATGTCATGGTATGTCGTGTTGTGTCATGTATTGTTGTGTCATGGTATGGTATGTCATGGTATGGTATGTCATGGTATGTCGTGTTATGGTATGTCATGGTATGTTATGTCATGGTATGTCATGGTATGTCATGGTATGTCATGGTATGTCATGGTATGTTGTGTCATGGTATGTTATGTTATGTCATGGTATGTCATGTTATGGTATGTTATGTCGTGTTATGTTATGTCATGGTATGTTATGTCATGGTATGTCATGTCATGTTATGTCCATGTCTCAATCTCTGAATGCTCGGCTATGAAAAGCCAACTGACATTTAACTTCTGAGGTGCAGACCTGTTGCTACCCTCTATAACAAGCGTCTCCAGACTTTTATAGCATGAGCTCCTTTAAAAAAAAATGAAACATGTCACAAGCAAACTCTTTAAATTTTTATTTATTTATAGCTTTTAAATAGGCACATTCTTCTCCTCTACCCGGCAACTCTTCCCCGGGTTCCTCGCTGTATAAAAGATGTCAATATACCTGATAGAATAATGGTTCATAAACGGTAATCAACACGACAGCCCCACAACATTGTCCTTAGTATTTTCCAGATTTTTTTTCTTCTTCTCCTGGTTTTGACTCCGTTTTTAACTCTCAATAGTACAACTGTTCATAGAGAAACAGCAACTGAATGTTCTGAGTCCACGTCTATGCTTAAATCACATCAGAAGACCTTCAGACCTAAACATAACGATTTTAGATTTTTTGAGTGTAATTCCCTTTTAATTGCGCATCGAGCCAGAGAGAGATGTGTCGCTGTAGTGATGCTTCTGTCAGGACGACTGCAGCTCGCGTCATGGTAGAGTTTGTAAAACAATGGCCATCCAATTGATGTAAATAATCATGACCGTTGTGTCAGGTAAGCCTACTTTACAGTTAACATTTAATTGACCAGGTAATTGATGTAAATAATCATGACCGTTGTGTCAGGTAAGCCTACTTCACAGTTAACATTTAATTGACCACGTAATTGATGTAAATAATCATGACCGTTCTGTCAGGTAAGCCTACTTTACAGTTAACATTTAATTGACCAGGTAATTGATGTAAATAATCATGACCGTTCTGTCAGGTAAGCCTACTTTACAGTTAACATTTAATTGACCACGTAATTGATGTAAATAATCATGACTTTTCTGTCAGGTAAGCCTACTTTACAGTTAACATTTAATTGACCAGGTAAATGGGGAAAGTCTTTCTGTCTCTGCCGCTCTGACATTTCTCAACCATATATTTATATATTCTTAATTCCAGTCCTTTACTTAGATGTGTGTGTATTGGGTATGTTGTGAAATTGTAAGATATTACTGCACTGTTGGAACTAGAAGCACAAGCATTTCACTACACCTGCAATAACATCTGCTAACCATGCGTATGTGACCAAATTTGGGACTCCCCAATCATGGCCAGTTGTGATACAGCCTAGAATCGAACCAGGGTCTGTAGTGAACACCTCTTGCACTGAGATTCTGTGCCTTAGATCGCTGCGCCACTCAGGAGCCCAACTACATGGTGAGCTACTCATAGGTGGGCTGTGAGCTGCTGGTAGATGTCCATCCACCTATTGGAGAGCCCTGATCTATAACCACTGTGATTATTATCTCACCCTGCTGGTCATCTATGATCGTCTGAACATCTTGAAGAACCATCTGGCCTTAATGGCCGTATACTCCTTATAATCACCAATCTCTGAGGACTGGTCCACCCCTCTGAGCCTGGTTCCTCTCTACCCAGCACAACCAGAAAGAGGACTGGTCCACCCCTCAGAGCCTGGTTCCTCTCCACCCGGCACAACCAGAAAGAGGACTGGTCCACCCCTCAGAGCCTGGTTCCTCTCCACCCGGCACAACCAGAAAGAGGACTGGTCCACCCCTCAGAGCCTGGTTCCTCTCCACCCGGCACAACCAGAAAGAGGACTGGTCCACCCGGCCTCAGAGCCTCAGAGCCTGGTTCCTCTCCACCCGGCACAACCAGAAAGAGGACTGGTCCACCCCTCAGAGCCTGGTTCCTCTCCACCCGGCACAACCAGAAAGAGGACTGGTCCACCCCTCAGAGCCTGGTTCCTCTCCACCCGGCACAACCAGAAAGAGGACTGGTCCACCCCTCAGAGCCTGGTTCCTCTCCACCCGGCACAACCAGAAAGAGGACTGGTCCACCCCTCAGAGCCTGGTTCCTCTCTACCCAGCACAACCAGAAAGAGGACTGGTCCACCCCTCAGAGCCTGGTTCCTCTCCACCCGGCACAACCAGAAAGAGGACTGGTCCACCCCTCAGAGCCTGGTTCCTCTCTACCCGGCACAACCAGAAAGAGGACAGGTCCACCCCTCAGAGCCTGGTTCCTCTCTACCCAGCACAACCAGAAAGAGGACTGGTCCACCCCTCAGAGCCTGGTTCCTCTCTAGGTTTCTTCCTAGGTTCCTACCCTTTCTAGGACGTTGTTCCTAGCCAGCGTGCTTCGACAGCTACAGAGTTTCTGTATAAGGACTTTGTGACACCTGCTGGTGTAAAAAGCACTTTATAAATAAATGTGATTGATTGGTTTCCATGTCATGTGACTACTGGAGTTAATCACTAGAGCTGCAGCTTGTAATGATTTGTAGGCCAGTGTGATTGTCTGACTTGTGAATGTGATGTTATGAGTGTCTGGTTCTATAGTTTGTGTGTGTGTGTGTGTGCAGTCGTATCTGATTATGTGTATGTTATTTTGGTGTGTGTAAATTGATTTGTATAAATAAATGTGATTGATTGTTTCCATGTCATGTGACTACTGGTGTTAATTTGAGCTGCAGCTTGTATTATTTGTAGGCCAGTGTTGTGATTTGTTAGTCTGGTTGTATATGATTTGTTGTGTTTATTTTGGTGATTGATTGATTTGTGATTGTTGATGTTGTGTTGTGTGTTAGTCTGTGTATGGATGTTGTGATTGATTTGTGTTATTTTTTGGTGATTGATTGATTGTGTACGGATGTTGTGATTGTTGAGTCTGGTTGTGTATGATTTGTTGTGTGTTATTTTGGTGATTGATTGATTGTGTACGGATGTTGTGATTGTTGAGTCTGGTTGTGTATGATTTGTTGTGTGTTATTTTGGTGATTTATTGATTGTGTATGGATGTTGTGATTGTTGAGTCTGGTTGTATATGATTTGTTGTGTGTTATTTTGGTGATTTATTGATTGATGAATATTATAGACAAGGAGGAGCAGCAGTGTCGCCAGCTGATGGCCGGTCTGGACAAGGTGACCAGTGATCTGGACAAACAGGAGAAGGCCATCTACTCACGAGTACGCCCCCCTCTGGAGCAGACTAGGCCGCTGCAGGACAGCGCTGACCGTCTGCAGGACGTCAAGGTAGTTCCTCCTTTTTCTCCTTTCTCTGCACAGAGGGTGTAGAGCGGTAGAGATGCTTTTCCTCCTCCTACTCTTCTCCTGTCCTCCTATTTAGACTAGAATCCTTTCGATACAGTTTTCAAACCCATTTAATCCTACCAAAGAAAGTCTTGAGAGTTGTTTTATGCTTATCGAGGAAGTACTATTAGTTAGTTCCAGGAAGTGTACACTTTTTTACATTTTTTATGCTTATCCCATATTCTTCCATCAGGACATTGCGGCCGTGGTTCGTAAGATCGAGCCGGAGAAGTCGTCCAAGGTGAGGGAGGCTGAGAAGTTCCTGACCTCTAACCCTAAATGTGCCAGCGCCCCTCAGCTGAACGGCAAGGTGAACGAGGCCAACAACAAATACGACAAGATCAACCTGCTGCTCAAGTGCTCAGAGGACAAGTGAGTAGCTTTTTGTACTTGTTAGTAGAGATAGTAGTAGTTACACAAAACTCAGGACCAGGGTGGCAGGGTAGTCTAGTGGTTAGAGCGTTGGACTAGTAACCGAAAGGTTGCAAGTTCAAATCCCCGAGCTGACGAGGTACAAATCTGTCGTTTAGCCCCTGAACAGGCAGTTAACCCACTGTTCCTAGGAAGTCATTGAAAATAAGAATTTGTTCTTAACTGATTTGCCTAATTAAATAAAGGTAAACAAAATGAGAGAGTTTTACTAGGATGACTAACCTGTAGGCTACTATGACACTATTTAAACACATTTTAAATGTCATTTTAATCTAATGTAATTTAATCATATCATGTGTTTGTTTACAGGCTTCAGAATTCCAACCGCCTGGAGAACTCCCTTCAAAACGGGAAATCTTTATTGTCCAGCTACGAGAACAAGCTGGCCAGGGAGGAAGTCGCCCCAGCAGACATCTCATCTCTGGAGAAGACACAGCGTCAACTGGCTGTAAGATGGCTGCCCTCTGATCGCTCGTTTATTCTCATCAGGATTCATGTTTAGATCCAAATGGATCTTCTCCACAAAGGAAATGTTTTGTATCAGTACAGATACCAAAGACCGAAGCATATTTACTAATGACATACAGTATAAATGTATGATGAGCTGGAAGGTCTGAGCTACACACTCATATCTCAACTTTGTCCCGGTTGGGGCAGAACTTCCCCCAAACACACAATTCAACCTCCACTTCCTCTCCCGACAGGATATTGCATCAGAGCTGAAGACCAAGAGGTCCGCGGTGACGGAGACGGAGGCTAACCTGCGTGCGGCCAAAGGCAGCTGTGACACCATGGCAACCAAGCTGCAGGAGCACTGCCCCGACATCGACAGGCAGGAGGGAGAGGTCCGGAGACTTAACAAACGCTACGACAACCTCAACAGGCAGATCGACACCAGGTAAACGGGACAGAACTGAGACTTCAAATGAATGATCAAATCAAATGTTATTGGTTATCCTGGGTGTAGGGAAACGTCTGTGTTCCTCGCTCCAAGTGCAGTGCAGTGCAGTGCCAACAGTGCAGTTGTAACAATACATATAAATCTACAAAATACAAATGACAGGAATATAGAAATATTAGAACAAGACTGTCAGACTCTGGAATATAAACATCTATGTACAGGATGGTGTGTATAGACAGTAGTTATATAGGTGGTGTGTGTATAGACAGTAGTTATATAGGATGGTGTGTGTATAGACAGTAGTTATATAGGATGGTGTGTATAGACAGTAGTTATATAGGATGGTGTGTATAGACAGTAGTTATAATAGGATGGTGTGTATAGACAGTAGTTATAATAGGATGGTGTGTATAGACAGTAGTTATAATAGGATGGTGTGTATAGACAGTAGTTATAATAGGATGGTGTGTATAGACAGTAGTTATATAGGATGGTGTGTATAGACAGTAGTTATAATAGGATGGTGTGTATAGACAGTAGTTATAATAGGATGGTGTGCATAGACAGTAGTTATATAGGATGGTGTGCATAGGCAGTAGTTATAATAGGATGGTGTGTATAGACAGTAGTTATATAGGATGGTGTGTATAGACAGTAGTTATATAGGATGGTGTGCATAGACAGTAGTTATATAGGATGGTGTGTATAGACAGTATAGACAGTAGTTATATAGGATGGTGTGTATAGACAGTATAGACAGTAGTTATATATAGGATGGTGTGTATAGACAGTAGTTATATATAGGATGGTGTGTATAGACAGTAGTTATATATAGGATGGTGTGTATAGACAGTAGTTATAATAGGATGGTGTGTATAGACAGTATATGAATTAGAAAGTGTGTACAGCAGTAGTTATATAGAATGAACCATGACTAGAATACAGTATATAGACATGAAGTAGGTAAAACAGTATGTAACCGTTATTAAAGTGGTTCCATGACTCTGTACCGTACATAAGGCAGGAGTCTCTGAGGTGCAGTTGAACCCTGTGGCTGCGTTCCGATGTTCCACCCTTCTCCAGAACTCAAAACCATTGGATCGGTACAAGTATGACTGGAGGGGAGTTCCCATTTCCATCATATTTCTGACACCAGTCCAATAATTTTAAATCCATAAAGGGAAGTGTACAAGTGCACACCTCAGGGAGAAGGGTAGAGAATTGGAATGTGGTAACCTTTGACCTCCATAAATGATATTTGTGAGGTTAGAGGGCTGATTGAGCGTTCGTTGCTCTTTACTACTGGTAAAAAAAAAGTTGAAGCCAAGATCAAGACTCATCATAGCCAGACCTGGATTGTGATTTTACTATAATAGACGTCACATGACGGTGTGGTGTGGTGTGTTACCTTCACGGTGTGGTGTGGTACGTTCATGTTGTGGTGTGTTACCTTCACGGTGTGGTGTGTTACGTTCATGTTGTGGTGTGTTACCTTCACGGTGTGGTGTGGTGTGTTACGTTCATGTTGTGGTGTGTTCATGGTGTGGTGTGGTACGTTCACAGTGTGGTGTGGTGTGTTACGTTCACAGTGTGGTGTGGTATGTTCATGTTGTGGTGTGTTACGTTCATGTTGTGGTGTGTTGTGGTGTGGTACGTTCATGTTGTGGTGTGTGTGTGTGGTGTGGTGTGTTACGTTCACGGTGTGGTGTGGTGTGTTACGTTCACAGTGTGGTGTGTTACGTTCACAGTGGTGTGTGGTGTGTGGTGTGTTACGTTCACAGTGTGGTGTGGTGTGTTACGTTCACGTTGTGGTGTGTTACGTTCACTGTGTGGTGTGGTGTGTTACGTTCATGTTGTGGTGTGTTACGTTCACAGTGTGGTGTGGTGTGTTACGTTCATGTTGTGGTGTGGTGTGTTACGTTCACAGTGTGGTGTGGTGTGTTACGTTCACGTTGTGGTGTGGTGTGTTACGTTCATGTTGTGGTGTGGTGTGTTACGTTCATGTTGTGGTGTGTTACGTTCACAGTGTGGTGTGGTGTGTTACGTTCACAGTGTGGTGTGTTACGTTCATGTTGTGGTGTGTTACGTTCACAGTGTGGTGTGTTCATGGTGTGGTGTGTTACGTTCATGTTGTGGTGTGGTACGTTCATGTTGTGGTGTGGTGTGTTACGTTCACGTTGTGGTGTGTTACGTTCACAGTGTGGTGTGGTGTGTTACGTTCACAGTGTGGTGTGTTACGTTCATGTTGTGGTGTGTGTGTGGTACGTTCATGTTGTGTTGTGGTGTGGTACGTTCATGTTGTGGTGTGTTACGTTCACAGTGTGGTGTGGTGTGTTACGTTCACGTTGTGGTGTGTTACGTTCACTGTGTGGTGTGGTGTGTTACGTTCATGTTGTGGTGTGTTACGTTCATGTTGTGGTGTGGTGTGTTACGTTCATGTTGTGGTGTGTTACGTTCACAGTGTGTGTGGTGTGTTACGTTCACAGTGTGGTGTGTTACGTTCATGTTGTGGTGTGTTACGTTCACAGTGTGGTGTGTTCATGGTGTGGTGTGTGTGTTACGTTCATGTTGTGGTGTGTTACGTTCATGTTGTGGTGTGGTGTGTTACGTTCACAGTTGTGGTGTGTTACGTTCACAGTGTGGTGTGGTGTGTTACGTTCATGTTGTGGTGTGTGGTACGTTCATGTTGTGGTGTGGTGTGGTACGTTCATGTTGTGGTGTGTTACTCACAGTGTGTGGTGTGGTGTTACGTTCACAGTGGTGTGGTGTGTTACGTTCATGTTGTGGTGTGGTGTGTTACGTTCATGTTGTGGTGTGGTATGTTCATGTTGTGGTGTGTTACGTTCATGTTGTGGTGTGGTGTGTTACGTTCATGTTGTGGTGTGGTGTGTTACGTTCATGTTGTGGTGTGGTGTGTTACGTTCATGTGGTGTGGTGTGTTATGTTCATGTTGTGGTGTGTTACGTTCATGTTGTGGTGTGGTGTGTTACGTTCATGTTGTGGTGTGGTGTGTTACGTTCGTGGTGTGGTGTGTTCGTTCATGTTGTGGTGTGGTGTGTTACGTTCACGTTGTGGTGTGGTACGTTCATGTTGTGTTGTGGTGTGTTACAGAACTGTGAGCCTGCAGAGGGCTAAGACGTCGTACAGTAACTACCGCAGTGACTACGACAACCTGAACAACTGGCTGTCCCGCGTGCCAAACTATGAGCCAACTGAGAAAGACAACCTCAGTCAGGTGGAAACCAAGCTGGAAAACCAGAAGGTAGGTGGTTGATTCCTGATTGTCCCACTAATGGGTAATGTTAGGATTGGGGGAGGGGCAGCTGATTTCTGATTGGTTAATGTTAGGATTGGGGGAGGGGCAGATGATTCCTGATTGGCCCACTAATGGTTAATGTTAGGATTGGGGGAGGGGCAGCTGATTCCTGATTGTCCCACTAATGGTTAATGTTAGGATTGGGGAGGGGCAGCTGATTTCATGATTGGTAATGGTTAATTGTTTGATTCCTGTTGGCCCACTGAACTAAAGGGGCAGCTGAATGTTTCTATACCTGATTTCTAGTCAGTCCTCACCTCTAATGGTCCTGTTATGTTTCTATACCTCTAGTCAGTCCTCTACCTCTAATGGTCCTGTTATGTTTCTATAGTCAGTCCTCTACCTCTAATGGTCCTGTGGTCCTGTTATGTTTCTATACCTCTAGTCAGTCCTCTACCTCAGTCCTCTTACCTTTCTAGTGGGTCCTGTTATGTTTCCATAGTCAGTCCTCTACCTCTAATGGTCCTGTTATGTTTCCATAGTCAGTCCTCTACCTCTAATGGTCCTGTTATGTTTCTATAGTCAGTCCTCTACCTCTAATGGTCCTGTTATGTTTCTATAGTCAGTCCTCTACCTCTAATGGTCCTGTATGTTTCTATACCTCTAGTCAGTCCTCTACCTCTAATGGTCCTGTTATGTTTCTATACCTCCTAGTCAGTCCTGTTACCTCTAATGTCCTGTTATGTTTCTATAGTCAGTCCTCTACCTCTAATGGTCCTGTTATGTTTCTATAGTCAGTCCTCTACCTCTAATGGTTATGTTTCTATACCTCTAGTCAGTCCTCTACCTCTAATGGTCCTGTTATGTTTCTATAGTCAGTCCTCTACCTCTAATGGTCCGGTTATGTTTCTATACCTCTAATAGTCAGTCCTCTACCTCTAATGGTTATGTTTCTATAGTCAGTCCTCTACCTCTAATGGTCCGGTTATGTTTCTATAGTCAGTCCTCTACCTCTAATGGTCCTGTATGTTTCTATACCTCTAGTCAGTCCTCTACCTCTAATGGTCCGGTTATGTTTCTATTCCTGAGTCAGTCCTCTACCTCTAATGGTTATGTTTCTATACCTCTAGTCAGTCCTCTACCTCTAATGGTCCGGTTATGTTTCTATAGTCAGTCCTCTACCTCTAATGGTCCTGTTATGTTTCTATACCTCTAGTCAGTCCTCTACCTCTAATGGTCCTGTTTCTATGTTTCTATACCTTAGTCAGTCCTCTACCTCTAATGGTTATGTTTCTATACCTCTAGTCAGTCCTCTACCTCTAATGGTCCTGTTATGTCCTGTCTATAGTCAGTCCTCTACCTCTAATGGTCCTGTTATGTTTCTATAGTCAGTCCTCTACCTCTAATGGGTCCTGTTATGTTTCTATAGTCAGTCCTCTACCTCTAATGGTCCTGGTTATGTTTCTATAGTCAGTCCTCTACCTCTAATGGTCCTGTTATGTTTCTATAGTCAGTCCTCTACCTCTAATGGTCCTGTTATGTTTCTATAGTCAGTCCTCTACCTCTAATGGTCCTGTTATGTTTCTATACCTCTAGTCAGTCCTCTACCTCTAATGGTCCTGTTATGTTTCTATAGTCAGCCCTCTACCTCTAATGGTCCTGTTATGTTTCCATAGTCAGTCCTCTACCTCTAATGGTCCTGTTATGTTTCTATACCTCTAGTCAGTCCTCTACCTCTAATGGTTATGTTTCTATACCTTAGTCAGTCCTCTACCTCTAATGGTCCTGTTATGTTTCTATAGTCAGTCCTCTACCTCTAATGGTCCTGTTATGTTTCTATAGTCAGTCCTCTACCTCTAATGGTCCTGTTATGTTTCTATAGTCAGTCCTCTACCTCTAATGGTCCTGTTATGTTTCTATACCTCTAGTCAGTCCTCTACCTCTAATGGTCCTGTTATGTTTCTATACCTCTAGTCAGTCCTCTACCTCTAATGGTCCTGTTATGTTTCTATACCTCTAGTCAGTCCTCTACCTCTAATGGTCCTGTTATGTTTCTATAGTCAGTCCTCTACCTCTAATGGTCCTGTTATGTTTCTATAGTCAGTCCTCTACCTCTAATGGTCCTGTTATGTTTCTATAGTCAGTCCTCTACCTCTAATGGTCCTGTTATGTTTCTATAGTCAGTCCTCTACCTCTAATGGTCCTGTTATGTTTCTATAGTCAGTCCTCTACCTCTAATGGTCCTGTTATGTTTCTATAGTCAGTCCTCTACCTCTAATGGTCCTGTTATGTTTCTATAGTCAGTCCTCTACCTCTAATGGTCCTGTTATGTTTCTATAGTCAGTCCTCTACCTCTAATGGTCCTGTTATGGTCCTTTATGTTTCTATAGTCAGTCCTCTACCTCTAATGGTCCTGTTATGTTTCTAGTCAGTCAGGTCCTCTACCTCTAATGGTCCTGTTATGTTTCTATAGTCAGTCCTCTACCTCTAATGGTCCTGTTATGTTTCTATAGTCAGTCCTCTACCTCTAATGGTCCTGTTATGTTTCTATAGTCAGTCCTCTACCTCTAATGGTCCTGTTATGTTTCCATAGTCAGTCCTCTACCTCTAATGGTCCTGTTATGTTTCCATAGTCAGTCCTCTACCTCTAATGGTCCTGTTATGTTTCCATAGTCAGTCCTCTACCTCTAATGGTCCTGTTATGTTTCCATAGTCAGTCCTCTACCTCTAATGGTCCTGTTATGTTTCCATAGTCAGTCCTCTACCTCTAATGGTCCTGTTATGTTTCTATACCTCTAGTCAGTCCTCTACCTCTAATGGTCCTGTTATGTTTCTATAGTCAGTCCTCTACCTCTAATGGTCCTGTTATGTTTCTATACAGTCCTCTAGGTCAGTCCTCTACCTCTAATGGTCCTGTTATGTTTCTATAGTCAGTCCTCTACCTCTAATGGTCCTGTTATGTTTCTATAGTCAGTCCTCTACCTCTAATGGTCCTGTTATGTTTCTATAGTCAGTCCTCTACCTCTAATGGTCCTGTTATGTTTCTATAGTCAGTCCTCTACCTCTAATGGTCCTGTTATGTTTCTATAGTCAGTCCTCTACCTCTAATGGTCCTGTTATGTTTCTATAGTCAGTCCTCTACCTCTAATGGTCCTGTTATGTTTCTATAGTCAGTCCTCTACCTCTAATGGTCCTGTTATGTTTCCATAGTCAGTCCTCTACCTCTAATGGTCCTGTTATGTTTCTATAGTCAGTCCTCTACCTCTAATGGTCCTGTTATGTTTCTATAGTCAGTCCTCTACCTCTAATGGTCCTGTTATGTTTCTATAGTCAGTCCTCTACCTCTAATGGTCCTGTTATGTTTCTATAGTCAGTCCTCTACCTCTAATGGTCCTGTTATGTTTCTATAGTCAGTCCTCTACCTCTAATGGTCCTGTTATGTTTCTATAGTCAGTCCTCTACCTCTAATGGTCCTGTTATGTTTCCATATGTTTCTATACCTCTAGTCAGTCCTCTACCTCTAATGGTCCTGTTATGTTTCCATAGTCAGTCCTCTACCTCTAATGGTCCTGTTATGTTTCCATAGTCAGTCCTCTACCTCTAATGGTCCTCTACCTCTAATGGTTATGTTTCTATACCTCTAGTCAGTCCTCTACCTCTAATGGTCCTGTTATGTTTCTATAGTCAGTCCTCTACCTCTAATGGTCCTGTTATGTTTCTATACCTCTAGTCAGTCCTCTACCTCTAATGGTCCTGGTTATGTTTCTATAATGGTCCTGTTATGTTTCTAGTCAGTCCTCTACCTCTAATGGTCCGGTTATGTTTCTATACCTCTAGTCAGTCCTCTACCTCTAATGGTCCTGTTATGTTTCTCGGTCTAAAATGTTGATTGCTGTGTTGTCACAGAACCTGCTCTCCGACATTAAAAAGAAGGAGTCTGAGTTGAACAACGTATCGGGCCCAACTTTACCAGCAAGCCGTCAAGGTAGGGGAATGAACACCGATCGACACATCCACTCTGATTACCTACAGCTAGGAGAAATGTAGACGATTTGATGTAACACTTTCTCTCATTTTTCTTCCTCTTCAATGAATAATTGATTTGACTAATTTGTGTTTTTGCAGGACTATGAGAATGATACTGAGAAGTTCAAGTCTATTCTGGACCTTGAAGACGGGCTGGTCCCGCAGACCTACAAGAGAAGCAGACTGGAGTCCCCTGCACTAGGGTCAAGGAAGAGGTAAGGAAGACTGCAGCTGTGGTCAAAATAGAACCCATTTACCTATTTAGTGCGTTGCTTTTGGACTCTGGTCATAAGGCCCTGGTCAAAAGTAGTGTACTATGTAGGAATACTCTATAGGGTGCATGGGCCCTGGTCAAAAGTAGTGCACTATATAGTGCACTATATAGGGAATAGGGTGCATGGGCCCTGGTCAAAAGTAGTGCACTATATATAGGTAGGGTGCATGGGTCCTGGTCAAAAGTAGTGCACTATATATAGGGAATAGGGTGCATGGGCCCTGGTCAAAATTCATGCACTCTATAGGGTATAGGGTGCATGGGCCCTTGTCAAAAGTAGTGCACTATATATAGGGAATAGGGTGCATGGGTCCTGGTCAAAAGTAGTGCACTATATAGGGAATAGGGTGCATGGGCACTGGTCAAAAGTAGTGTACTATATAGGGAATAGGGTGCATGGGCAGTAGTCCACTGATATGGAATATTGTGTCATGTGAGAGTCGGCCCTTGACTGTAACCTCAATGCCTATTACACGTTGTAATGTGACACCTTTTGATACATTGTCAGGAAGTCTTTTGTACGACATCTTCTAATGAACATTCTGAAAATCAAATCTAATCAAATGTTATGTCACATGTGCCAAATACAACAGGTGTAGACCTTACAGTGAAATGCTTACTTACAAGCCCTTAACCAACAATGCAGTTAAGAAAAATAAGTGTGAAGTAAAAAATAAAGATATAATTCAAGAGCAGCAGTAAAATAACAGTAGCAAATGATGCCTCTGGTTCCATACATTTTCATAATTTCCTTGTTGACAGGAATCTGCCATTGAAGCTAAATTCACCGAAGTGAATGCAGTTAACAAGCAACGGATGGCGAATCTGCAGTTTGCACAAGGACTTATGAATCAGGTGAGATACTCCTGAATGTTTAACAATCAATGTGGCACATCTTTATATAGATCCAGAATTTAAATGTCACATCATTCTAAATAAACATCATTTCCATTAACTTCTAAAAACAATAACCCCAGCCTCCTCTCCCTCTCTTTCAGCAATCAGACGTGATCGTCAGCAACAATGTCCAACAAGTCAGATCTGCTGCTCCGGGAGAAGAAGCCTGGAGGATCGAGAGTCAACTGAAAGATGAGATTCAGAGGAGGGAGCAGCTGGAGAAGGATCTAGAGAAAATCCAGACGGACATCTACATGTTGGAGGGCCAGAAGCCAGAGGACACCGTCGTCAAGAAGGAGATCATCAAGAAGGTTCCGGATCCGACTCTGGTCGACGAGGTCCACAATGTCCGTCAGAAACTGTCAGACGAAACCCGGGTCACCCGGGCCATGGACAACGAGCTGGAGGCGCTGAGGCTGAAGCTGCGCGGCATCGAAACAGAGATCAAAGAAGGAGCACAGCAGTACACCGTGAAGGAGGTGCTGCGTATCGAGAGGGACCGCGGCCAGGAGGAGGAGGTGAGGAGGCTCAGGGAGGAGCTGGAAGAACTGAGGAGGAGGAAGACCATCAAGGACAACGAGGTGATCCAGATCACCAAGCAGGTGACGCTTCTGGCACAGCAGAAGTCCAAGGAGCAGGAAGTGATCACAGAGGAGGAGGTGATTAAAGTGCAAAACGACCCGCAACTGGAGAACGAGTACCGCATCCTCTTGGACAGGAAGCAGAAGGAGCAGGAGGGCAGGAAGCAACTGGAGGACGAGCTGCGCTTCCTCCAGGACAAGCTCCGCAGGCTGGAGAAGGAGAAGTCCATGGCCGAGGAGAAGATCTCCATCAAGGAGGTGCTGAAGGTGGAGAAGGATATCGCCTTTGAGAGGGAGGTAGAGAATCTCAGGATGCAACATGAGGATGAGAAGGCCAAGCACCGGTCTTCCCAAAGGGAGCGCGCCGACCTCCAGAGGAAGATCTCCAGCCTAGAGGAGGAAAAGTCAAGGGTCATAGTTCAGGAGAAGGTGAGGGAGATCGTCAGGCCTGACCCCAAGGCTGAGGCTGAAGTGGCCAACCTACGCATGGAACTGGTGGAACACCAGAGGAGGTACAGAGACGCCGACCAGCAGCTGAAATCCCACCAGGACGAGCTGAAGATGCTGAGAAACAGAGGTCCGCAGATCGAGATCAAGGAGATCATCAAGGAAGTCATCAAGTACAAGACGGACCCGCAGACCGAGAGGGAGCTGGAGAAACTCCGCAATGAGATTGTGGACAAGACGTACCAGACGGAGAAGTCAGAGATGGAGATCAGGCAGCTGAGGGACGAGATTCAGAGGTGGAAGGACACCAAGCCACAGGTGCAAATTAAAGAGGTGGTTAACGAGGTGCTGGAGTACAAAGAAAACCCCAAGACCAAGGAGGAGATTGAGATCCTGAAGAGGAAGCTGGCGGACGAGCAGAAGAAACGCCTGGACCTGGAGAGGGAGCGATCAGCTAATGAGGAGAAGATCCGGCTAAGGAAGATCGACCTGTCCCAGGTCAGGGAGAAGGTTGTCCAGCAGGAGGTGGTTAAGATGGAGGAGGACCCATTACTGAGGTCAGAGTGCAGCACCTTCACACAGAACATCAACAATGAACAGAGGCAGAGGGAGACCCTGAAAGAGGAGCTCTTCCAACTTCAGAGGCAGAAGGCCAACCTGGACGCACAGCTGGAGGAGCTGGAGCGAGAACGCCGAGCTCGGCGCGATGCAGAGCTGGAGATCCAGAGGCTGAGGGTCAGGTTGAACGAGATGGAGGTCAGGGACAAGGAGAACAGGGAGAGGGTCACAGTGAAACAGATGGTGGTTCTCCAGCAGGACCCCCAGCAAGAGAAAGAGCACTCCATCCTCAAGCTGCAGGTGGAGGAGGAGAGACACAAGCGCACCCTGCTGGAGAAGGAGCTGAACGTCCTGCTCCAGCAGCAGGTCACCCTGGAGAGGATGGTGGTGAAGGAGAAGGTTGTGCGCACCGAGACCATCCAGGTAGAAAAGACCCGGAGGCTGAGCTGGAGATCGAGAAGATGACGAGGACGCTGGAACAGGAGAAGAGGAGGAGGCTCGAGCTGGACCAGGAGCTGGGCAGCCTCAAGTCCCGCCTGTCCGACATGGAGTTCACCAACACCAAGTCGTCCAAGGAGCTGGACTACATCCGCGACGAGCAGTCGCCTCCAGCAGGAGAACCAGAGGCTACAGAATGACATCCGCAGGCTGCAGTCCGAGATCCAGATCACCTCCACGGAGACCCGGAGCATCTCCAACTCGGCCCCCATGGAGAGCGGGAAGAACCTAGAGCTGAGGCTGGACTCACTGCAGAGGGAGCTGGCCGAACTGAGGGCCATCACCAGCCAGAAGGATGAGGAGATCGAGAAGCTACAGAAGAGCCTGTCGGCCATCCAGATCAAGAGGGAGCAGAGGGAGAGCCACCTGAGGAGATCCATCGTGGTCATCGACCCCGACTCGGGTAAGGAGATGAGGCCAGAGGAGGCCTACAAGCTGGGGCTGATCGACTGGAAGATGTTTGTGAACCTCCAGAGCCAGGAGTGCGACTGGGAGGAGATCAGTGTCAAGGGCCCCAAGGGGAGTCCTCTGTTCTCCACGACAGGAAGTCTGGGAAGAAGTTCTCCATTGAAGACGCCCTGAGGGCTGGGAACATCACCAACCGCCAGCTGCAGCAGTACCATGACAAGGAGATCACCATCCAGGAGTTCGGAGTCATGGTGTCGGGAAAGACCAAGTGAAAAAGAAACATCTGCCCAAAACAACTTTTTTTTTAACAGTCTATGTTTCTGACGACCATGAGTTTGAAATGGGTGGCGTTTCTTGATTTTGGATTTCACTAGATTTGAATCTTCCAAAATGTTTTAATTCTGACGTACTTGATCTAACATTAAACAATATGTTAGTTTTATATGTATTCTCTCTCTTCTCTCTTCTTTCTCTCTCTCTTTCTCTCTCTTTCTCTCTTTCTCCTCTCTCTCTCTTCTCTCTCTCTCTCTCTCTCTCTTCTCTCTTCTCTCTCTCTCTCTACAATGCACTGTTATATTTATTTTCAAACACATAATACACTATAAATACACAAACTGGTGTTCTGGTTTTAAGTGAGTGTTGGTATGGCTGTGTTTATAGCCAGTCAAATGTTGTAGAAGGGTTTTCTGTCTGTCCCTGGAATACGCTTGTTAAACTACTTACACTGGGTACAGGGCTAGAGGTAGTACTTTAAATATATTTTGTTTTGAACGTGGGGTTGAATTTACATACACAAGGATATGAACGGATATTGGTAATGTCGGTCTGTGGTATGCTACTGTCAAACGGTCTCTCAGTTGTCCTGTTTTTACACGTCTTCCATAAGAAATAAAACAGTCAAATGATAAAGGGTCAACTTGTTGTGTGTTTCTTTAAAACGTAGGCCAGTTTTAAACACACTATAGATTTACAAAGATATATTGCTTATAGATAAGCAAGATAAATAATCCTTAGGCATATGTTGCATACATGAAGCTCGTATTTATTGAAAGAAATATTACTGTACAGCTTTTCTTGAAAACCACCGTATTCCTGCTAATCTCAAGGACAGATCTGGTCATCGTACCAATCAGTTCCAAACAAATTCCTGAAGATAAGAGGATATGTTTTTAATAGTGAAAGAACAGTCCTCCCACCAACCAAACCAGCCAAAACCATCCACGGCTTTATCACAGTAGGCTACAGAAGGCTACAATAACATAAGGATACAGTAGACTACAATAACATTAGGATACAGTAGACTACAATAACATTAGGATACAGTAGACTACAATAACATTAGGATACAGTAGACTACAATAACATTAGGATACAGTAGACTACAATAACATTAGGATACAGTAGGCTACAATAACATTAGGATACAGTAGACTACAATAACATTAGGATACAGTAGGCTACAATAACATTAGGATACAGTAGACTACAATAACATTAGGCTACAGTAGACTATAATAACATTAGGCTACACTAAGGTCATCATTACCCACATAAAAACATACTATATTATACTATGGTCTAAATACTGCAGTGTTACTAACATAATATACACCAGTTACTGTTTAATGAGGAGAACACCTCAACCAGAACACAAGACTCTACACCAGTTACTGTTTAATGAGGAGAACACCTCAACCAGAACATAATATACGCCAGTTACTGTTTAATGAGGAGAACACCTCAACTACAACATAATATACACCAGTTACTGTTTAATGAGGAGAACACCTCAACCAGAACATAATATACACCAGTTACTGTTTAATGAGGAGAACACCTCAACCAGAACATAATATACACCAGTTACTGTTTAATGAGGAGAACACCTCAACCAGAACACAAGACTCTACACCAGTTACTGTTTAATGAGGAGAACACCTCAACCAGAACATAATATACACCAGTTACTGTTTAATGAGGAGAACACCTCAACCAGAACACAAGACTCTACACCAGTTACTGTTTAATGAGGAGAACACCTCAACCAGAACATAAGACACAGGTTGGTGACAGGCCACCTATTGAGTCGGGTCAACAGTTCTGAGCAATGCAACGGCCCAGACAACACCAGAAATATAAATATTTGTATTACAACTGTCACTTCTAAACGTTCGACCGGTTCTAGTCCCATTAAAGGGAAACGGTACAGAATCAGATGTGAAGAACAAACCAAGTTGATTAAAGCTTCGAGGTTTTGCTTGTTTGACACAGATAATGGTTATTAACAAGAGGACTCTAAAATCACCTCTTAGATCTGTTACTTCCACTAGATCGTTTCTGAAATACAACAGCGCTTCACAGAGATTCAGCTGATCCAAGTTCACAAGAAGACCCAAAGAGGACTCTAAAATCACCTCTTAGATCTGTTACTTCCACTAGATCGTTTTCTGAAATACAACAGCGCTTCACAGAGATTCTGCTGACCCATGATCACAAGAAGACCAATAAACTGTGACAGACAATACTGTCCTTCTGATGGTAGGAAGGAAAGAACAGTGAACCACTGTTCTTTTAGAAATACACAATCATTTTCCTTTAGGGGGCACTGCCAATAAACTGCCTGGATCTCAAACCAGCAAAAGCCTCTCCAAACAAACCAACTGAAAACAAACATGACATTATCACAGTGGCTTTACATAATGACCATCTTGAATATTGTCACACATGAATAGACTCACTAACGATCAACCTCAACACACACCATTCAGAACAACCGACCCGGACTCACTAATGATCAACCTCAACACACACCATTCAGAACAACCGACCCGGACTCACTAATGATCAACCTCAACACACACCATTCAGAACAACCGACCCGGACTCACTAATGATCAACCTCAACACACACCATTCAGAACAACCGACCCGGACTCACTAATGATCAACCTCAACACACACCATTCAGAACAACCGACCCGGACTCACTAATGATCAACCTCAACACACACCATTCAGAACAACCGACCCGGACTCACTAACGATCAACCTCAACACACACCATTTAGAACAACCGACCCGTTGTACTCACTATAGCATTCAATTCTGGCCTAACAACCAAAAAGGCAGTAACTGCTCATTAGGGTTCACTACTGATCAATGTAATTTTTGCTACATTAAATACATGCTTCATCATGAACAACCGTATCCTTCATCTATTGTATTGTGTTTTGTAGAAAATAAGGGGTCATGTTAGTAACTGCATAAAGGTACTGGACTCATTTAACCAGAGCCAATGATCTGTTCAAAAGGGAATAGGTTGCCATTTGGGATAACACCTCAACACAGTGGACCATTCAGAACAGTGGACCGACACGTGACTCACTACTGATCAACACTCAACACACACATTGGAGAACAACCGACCCGGGACTCACTAATGATCAACCTCAGTGGACACACACCATTCAGAACAACCGACACAGTGGACTCACTACATGATCAACCTCAACACACACCATTCAGAACAACCGACACGGGACTCACTAATGATCAACCTCAACCGGACACAGTGGACCATTCAGAACAACCGGACACAGTGGACCGGACACAGATCAACCTCAACACACACATTCAGAACAGTGGACCGGACAGAGTAACCGATCAACCTCAACACACACCATTCAGAACAACCGACACGGGACTCACAAGTGGACCGGACACAGTGGACCGACACAGTGGACCGGACACAGTGGACACACACATTCAGAACAACCGACCAGGACTCACTAACGATCAACCTCAACACGGACACCATTCAGAACAACCGACCCGGACTCACTAACGATCAACCTCAACACACACCATTCAGAACACAGTGGACCGGACACAGTGGACCGGACAAGTGGACACACACATTCAGAACAACACAGTGGACCACTAACACAGTGGACCTCAACACAGTGGACCACACAGTGGACTCACAGAGTGGACCGGACACAGTGAGTTAATGTCACACAGTGGACCACAGAACAACCGGACACAGTGGACTTCACAGTGGACCAACACAGTGGACCGACACATTGTATTGAACAACCGACCGGACACAGTGGACCGACACAGTGGACAGTACACAGTGGACCGGACAAGTGGACCGGACACAGTGGACCGACCAGTGGAGCCACACAGTGGACCGACACAGTGGACCGATCACACAGTGGACACAGAGTGGACCGGACACAGACCGGACACAGTGGGGCGGACAGATGGACCTCAACACAGTGGACACACAGTGGACCGGACACAGTGGACCGACACAGGGACTCGGACACAGTGACCAACACTGGACACACAGTGGACCGACACAGTGGACCGGACTTATGATCAGAAATGGACACACACAGTGGACCGGAACAGTGGACCGACCCAGTGGACTCGGCTTACAGTGGACCGGACACAGTGGACCGGACACAGTGGACCGGACACAGTGGACCGGACAGACCTTCCCCATGGGGCTTATGATAGGAAATGCACACAAATATAATTAGAACAATTAATCCTGGGATTTTGATGAAATGACTAAATCCGGTCTAGACAGATAATGTAATCTTGTGTTATGTAAGAAACACAACTCATCAATTTGTTAAAAATGGGTGCCTCACAAATGGCAACCTACCCCCCTACTTAACACACTACTTCAGACCAGCTCCTTATGGCCCCTTGTCTAAAGTAGTGCACTACATATGGAATAGGGTGCCATTTGTGATGCAAACTCAGGCCTAAGAGATGTCTTATCCAGAAATACCTTATGTCATCTGATTTAAATTCAGAGTCTGTGTTTATTGCATTGTCAGGATAATGTTGTAAGGAAATGATTTCACCACTATGAGGATTTCTATTTTCAATCTGCTTTTATGAATTAAACCCTTGAATGAAACATTCCTCATGTTCCGGGCTTCTATTCCGGAACATGCCAAATGTTCCATGGTCAGATGTCATTCGGGGAAAACAAAGGAGTTTAGAAGGTGTTCGATTGAATAAAACACTCATTAGGATAATGATGTAATAAGCATTGTTTTGGTTGAACCAGATTAGTAAAACCTGGGCTGTTTGTAACACAGGTGATTTACAGTCAAATATGAACAACTGTGTCTGTCTTTATAACACTGTATTGTAGGCCCTATTGTGAGGTGAGGGTTTACAGTAAAGAGAGAAACTCACTGTATTGTAGGCCCTATTGTGAGGTGAGGGTTTACGGTAAAGAGAGAAACTCACTGTATTGTAGGCCCTATTGTGAGGTGAGGGTTTACAGTAAAGAGAGAAACAACTGTATTGTAGGCCCTATTGTGAGGTGAGGGTTTACGGTAAAGAGAGAAACTCACTGTATTGTAGGCCCTATTGTGAGGTAATGGTTTACGGTAAAGAGAAACTCACTGTATTGTAGGCCCTATTGTGAGGTGAGGGTTTACGGTAAAGAGAGTCACTGTATGGTTATTGTGAGGTGAGGGTTTACGGTAAAGAGAGAAACTCACTGTATTGTAGGCCCTATTGTGAGGTGAGGGTTTACAGTAAAGAGAAAACTCACTGTATTGTAGGCCCTATTGTGAGGTGAGGGTTTACGGTAAAGAGAGAAACTCACTGTATTGTAGGCCCTTGTGAGGTGAGGGTTTACAGTAAAGAGAGAAACTCACTGTATTGTAGGCCCTATTGTGAGGTGAGGGTTTACGGTTAAAGAAGAAACTCACTGTATTGTAGGCCCTATTGTGAGGTGAGGGTTTACAGTAAAGAGAGAAACTCACTGTATTGTAGGCCCTAAGGTGAGGGTTTAGAAAGGACTCACTGTATTGTAGGCCCTATTGTGAGGTGAGGGTTTACGGTAAAGAGAGAAACTCACTGTAAGGCCCTATTGTGAGGTGAGGGTTTACAGTAAAGAGAAAACTCACTGTATTGTAGGCCCTATTGTGAGGTGAGGGTTTACGTAAAGAGAGAAACTCACTGTATTGTAGGCCCTATTGTGAGGTGAGGGTTTACAGTAAAGAGAGAAACTCACTGTATTGTAGGCCCTATTGTGAGGTGAGGGTTTACGGTAAAGAGAGAAACTCACTGTATTGTAGGCCCTATTGTGAGGTGAGGGTTTACAGTAAAGAGAGAAACTCACTGTATTGTAGGCCCTATTGTGAGGTGAGGGTTTACAGTAAAGAGAGAAACTCACTGTATTGTAGGCCCTATTGTGAGGTGAGGGTTTACTGTAAAGAGAGAAACTCACTGTATTGTAGGCCCTATTGTGAGAGATCAAACTAATAAAAACATTTATTCGGTGGGGTGTGGGTCAAAGGTTAAATAGGCACACTGTAAAAAAGGTTAATTGGTGGCAACATGTTACAGAGCAATCAGACACACCTATCCTTCATAAAGACTTCTAGAAACAGATGTATCGTTGTATAGGCCTACAGATAGAAGGGGTTGTCTGGGTCTGTGAATATGACCTTCATCTCATCCATTCATGTTGGACTCTGTATTTTATCTGTCACATGCTCCGAATACAACAGGTGCAGACCGTCAAATGCTTATTTACAAACCTTTTCCCAACAATGCAGGGTTAAAAAGGTTCGAACACCACCAACCCTCTAGTTGCACGAGGGCACATAAGAGCAACTAAATCTCTAGTCTAGATGAATGAAAGCATCTGATTGAATGTTGTCAAGTTGCTTTGTTGACTGTTTGGGTTGTCACTAGTTACCACAGCCACAAAGTCATAATTCTGTCTAAACCCCTCCTATTTCTATTTATTGTCTTAAAATTTTAAATGTAACCTTAACCACACTGCTCTACTAACCGTATGTCTAACCATGACCTTAAATGATGACCAAAAAGCACATTTTTGTTTTCATGAATTTGTATGATGTAGCCATACAACACTCCTTCCGTGGCCTCCAACTGCTTTTACATGCTAATAAAACTAAGTGAATGTTCTTCAACTGATTGCTGCCCGCACCCGCACCCGCACCCGCACCCACACCCACACCCCGCACCCGCACCCGCACCCACACCCACACCCACACCAGCACCCACACCAGCACCCGCACCCACACCCACACCCGCACACCCCCACACCCGCACCCGCACCCGCACAACTAGCATCACTACTCTGGACGGTTCTATGTGGACAATATGTGGACATCTACAAATACCTAGGTGTCTGGTTAGACTGTAAACTCTCCTTCCAGACTCACATTAAGCATCTCCAATCCAAAATTAAATCTAGAATCGGCTTCCTATTTCGCAAACAAAGCCTCCTTCACTCACGCTGCCAAATATACCCTCATAAAACTGACTATACTACTGATCCTTGACTTCGGCGATGTCATTTACAAAATAGCCTCCAACACTCTACTCAGGAAACTGGATGTAGTCTATCACAGTGCCATCCATTTTGTCACCAAATCCCCATACACTACCCACCACTGTGACCTGTATGCTCTCGTTGGCTGGCCCTCACTACATATTCGTCGCCAAACCCACTGGCTCCAGGTCATCTATAAGTCTTTGCTAGGTAAAGCCCCGCCTTATCTCAGCTCACTGGTCACCACAGCAACACCCACCCGAAGCACGCGCTCCAGAAGGTATATTTCACTGGTCATCCCCAAAGCCAACACTTCCTCTGGCCGCCTTTCCTTCCAGTTCTCTGCTGCCAATTACTGGAACGAATTGCAAAAATCACTGAAGCTGGAGTCTTCTCTAACTACTCTATCTCTCTCACTTTAAGCATCAGCTGTCAGAGCAGCTTACCGATCACTGTACCCATACACAGCCAACCTGTAAACAGCACACTCAACTACCTCATCCCCATATTGTTATTTATCCTCTTGCTCTTTTGCCCCCCAGTATCTCTACTTGCACATCATCATCTGCACATCTATTACTCCAGTGTTAATGCTAAATTGTAATTAGTTTGCCTCTATGGCCTATTTATTGCCTTTTACCTCCCTAATCTTACTACATTTGCACACACTGTACATAGATTTTTCTATTGTATTATTGACTGTATGTTTGTTTATGTGTAACTGTGTTGTTGTTTTTGTCACACTGCTTTGCTTTATCTTGGCCAGGTCGCAGTTGTAAATGAGAACATGTTCTCAACTGGCCTACCTGGTTAAATAAAGGTTAAATTAAAAATTAAAAATAATGTAGCCAATTTTGACTTTGTGTATGTGGTAACTACGGGATTTGGGCAGACAGTATAAAGATTGGCTAAAACTGAAATCCCAGATCACGCGTTTAGGCGATGTCATGGCAACGTTGGCTATGCAAAGCTCATGCGTAGAAACACGTCATCGGGACTAACGTTCGTGTTTCGCCGAACTGCGCATGTGCATGCAGTCAAAGGAACTCCTTCGATATAAAGTCGTTTTTCAGATAAATGAAAACGTGTCAATTTGTCCCTTTCACGAGGTTGGAGTAATAGCATGTTCAACTACTTAAGACATTGGCTCCAATCTAGGTTGTGCCTTTAGATTTTGAGAACATTAACAACTAAGGACGAATTTTCCACTTCTCTCATTGCCTTGTTATTACCCCAAACCCCGACCTGATATGTTTGTTCTTTTTCGTTAGCGTTCCCGGAAGTCTCGCGATGCTGTACCTCTGGACGTAGAAACTCTGTGGTTTGGGGTGACGCATGTGTTTTCTGGTGGGTGTGTTCTTTCGCCGTGTTTCAGTGCGACGTTTCAGTAAAGTTCTAAGATGGCGACGGTGCATCTGAGAATCGGGGACCTAGTTTGGTGAGATATGCATTTTTTTTTTAAAACTTACTTTAATCGTCTTATTCCATTCGAATTTCATCGTTTCCCATTGAATCCGTGTCGGGTCAACTCAAATCGCGCTTTTTCGTTACATTTGATCAGGTAGATGTGACAAAATATTCGTTTACTAACGGTAGTTGTCGATCGAACTCAAAACAAATCCGTTACTGCCTGTTTAGCCCGAGTCAGCATAGCCATTAGCTAGCCAGTAAACTACTTAGCTTTGCCGCACCCAGAGAAGTGAAACCGGACGCAACTGTATGTAAATATTGCTCAATCCATATTCTAGCTATATTTATACAGGTTAGTTTAGCTATCTCTACATGTTTACTGATGACATCTGAAAAGTGTGTACTGTGATGTTTGAGAAACAACATCATTCTTAAATTAGCCAGTTTAGCTAGCTAACTAGATATTAATCTGGGGACTGTGCCACCCGGGACATCTTGTTCGAAGCCAATGTTTTACTGCGACGACGAATACAAGGGGTCGTGGAATTTATATTCTGAACATCTAAACGTTATCTCGATAATGCAACGTTTAAGCATCAATCAAATGGCAATGTTTTTGTTTTAGGGGAAAGCTCGGGCGCTATCCTCCGTGGCCAGGCAAGGTAAGATCTGTCGAATTCAAGCTATCGACATCTGAACCCCCATGGTCGTTTTGACTAAGAATGGTATTGTATGCTAAACTGACTAGCTACACGTAAGTGATATTGTGATTTAACTTTCTTTGTCTTTCCAGGTCGTCAGTCCTCCAAAGGACCTGAAAAAGCCAAGAGGGAAAAAATGCCATTTTGTCAAATTCTTTGGAACTGAAGACCAGTAAGTAAACAAACCAACTACATCACTTATCCATATCTAGCTTGCTTCCATCACTTATCCAGTTGTGTGTGTGCAGTGCCTGGATAAAGGTGGAGCAGCTGAAGCCATACCACCCCCACAAAGAGGAGATGATCAAGATCAACAAGGGCAAGCGTTTCCAACAGGCTGTGGATGCAGTGGAAGACTTCCTGAAGAAGAAAGAGAAACAGGGGGGGAAAGAACAGGTGAGGTAGTTGTACCCCCCCAGACAGGCAAAAAGGAGCCAGAAAAGTCATTTCTAGACCGTTTTCTTCCGTTTCAGAGAACAGGCGAGGAGGGTATAATGTTGTAGTCAACAGGTGATGTCACCTGGATAACCCAGACACACTTTAGTCATTTAGTGGACACTCTTATCCAGAGCAACTAGGGTTAAGTGCCTTGCTCAAGGGCACATTGACAGTTCTTTTTCACCTATTAGGCTCTGGGATTCGAACCAGTGACCTTTTTGTTACTGGCCCAACGCTCTTAACCACTAGGCTACCTGCCGCTTTCCGTAACCTCCCTCCCCCAGCGTGAAATGTCTCTACTTGTGTTGCTGGATTGCTAGCTTTTCTGTGATGCAGCAGGAAAGACCGTTTCAGGAGGGCTGTTATGTGAGTTTTTGAGGCAGACGTCCAGGGTTCTAGTCTCGGTGGAAGCTGGAGGAAGTGGGATGGATTCTAGTCTCGGTGGAAGCTGGAGGAAGTGGTATGGGTTCTAGTCTCGGTGGAAGCTGGAGGAAGTGGTATGGGTTCTAGTCTCGGTGGAAGTTGGAGGAAGTGGTATGGGTTCTAGTCTCGGTGGAAGCTGGAGGAAGTGGTTTTCTGTAAGTTTTCACTCCAACCCTGTTCCTGGAGAACTACCCTCCTGTAGGTTTACAATCCAACCCTGTTCATGGAGAGAGCTACCCTCCTGTAGGTTTACAATCCAACCCTGTTCCTGGAGAGAGCTACCCTCCTGTAGGTTTACAATCCAACCCTGTTCCTGGAGAGCTGCCCTCCTGTAGGTTTTAACTCCAACCTTGTTCCTGGAGAGCTACCCTCCTGTAGGTTTTAACTCCAACCTTGTTCCTGGAGAGCTACCCCCCTGTATGCTTTCACTCCAATCCTAATCTAGCACATCTGATTCTAATAATTAGCTGGTTGATAAACTGAACCAGGTTTGTTACAACTGGGGTTGGAGTGAAAGGGTTAATGTGTGGCTCTGTTATTCCCACAGAGCTCTGAGGGGAAGGGGTTAATGGATGGCTCTGTTATTCCCACAGAGCTCTGTGGGGAAGGGGTTAATGGATGGCTTAATGTATGTTATTCCCACAGAGCTCTGTGGGGTTAATGTATGGCTCTGTTATTCCCACAGAGCTCTGTGGGGTTAATGTATGGCTCTGTTATTCCCACAGAGCTCTGTGGGGTTAATGTATGGCTCTGTTATTCCCACAGAGCTCTGTGGGGTTAATGTATGGCTCTGTTATTCCCACAAAGCTCTGAGGGGTTAATGTATGGCTCTGAGGGGGAAGGGTTAATGTATGGCTCTGTTATTCCCACAGAGCTCTGAGGGGAAAGGGTTAATTTATGGCTCTGATGGGAAAGGGTTAATGTATGGCTCTGTTATTCCCACAGAGCTCTGATGGGAAAGGAGACTCTAAAGGAAAGAAGACACAAACTAAACCTCTGAAGATCCTAGAGGAAGATGACGAAGACCTCAGTGCCCTGAAAGACCCCTCTGAGAAGGTTAGTAGTGGACACTCAGAAGTACACCTAGTGTGGTGGACACTCAGACATACAGAAGCTGATATAATTTAAAAAGGGCCAATTGTCCAACACCTGCTGTGGCATCAGGTTACAGCTAGTTGTTGGTCCCACTCCCCTTTCAGCATCCTCAGATTGGCAGGAACTCACACAGAGACCACTGAAGTTCTCACTGACATACATCCCTAGTAGGTTCTCCAGTCTATCTCTACAGAGTGACTGTGTACCCACAGCCAGGTAAATACATCAGACATCTCACTAGATATAGGCACTCTGATCAGCCCTAGTGGGTTCTCCAGTCTGACTGTGAACCCACATTCTCTCTCTCTCCCTGGTAAATGTATAGACTGTCTAGTCTACAAAGTGACTATCTAGTCAACCCCACACCCCAATAGGTGAAGTCTATCTACCGTAGTGACTGAACCCACAGGGTAGTATGTGTCTCTCCCTGGAAGCCCTGAGTGACGTCTCGTTACACACCAGGGGGCTGTTTCCCAGACACAGGTGAAGCTTAATCATGGACTAAAAAAAACATTTTCAATGTAGATTCTCTGTTGAGCTTGGTTTGTAATCCAGCACTAGACTAAACCCTGAGTCTGGGGTCCATCAAAACCAAAACAAATCCCTGTCAGACCTGACACTCCACATTATCATAGTGTATCTAGTCTTTAAAGTGACTCCAGGGGTAATGTCTCTCTGTCAGACCTGACACTCCACATTATCATAGTGTATCTAGTCTTTAAAGTGACTCCAGGGGTAATGTCTCTCTGTCAGACCTGACACTCCACATTATCATAGTGTATCTAGTCTTTAAAGTGACTCCAAGGGTAATGTATCTACCTGACAGACCTGACACTCCACTCCACATTATCATAGTGTATCTAGTATTTAAAGTGACTCCAGGGGTAATGTCTCTCCCTGACAGACCTGACACTCCACATTATCATAGTGTATCTAGTCTTTAAAGTGACTCCAGGGGTAATGTCTCTCCCTGACAGACCTGGCACTCCACATTATCATAGTGTATCTAGTCTTTAAAGTGACTCCAAGGGTAATGTATCTACCTGACAGACCTGACACTCCACTCCACATTATCATAGTGTATCTAGTCTTTAAAGTGACTCCAAGGGTAATGTCTCTTCCTGACAGACCTGACACTCCACATTATCATAGTGTATCTAGTCTTTAAAGTGACTCCAAGGGTAATGTATCTACCCGACAGACCTGACACTCCACATGAGATGTATAGGACAGTTATTCTAGTTTATCTAGTGTCAACACAGTGACTGTAGTCAACGTCACACCTGTCTAGATGTAAAGGTAATGTAGTCTACAGTTTGACTGAGGGAACCACCAGGGTAATGTCTCCCTGAAGACCAGCCTTACACTGCACATCTATCGTTGCTTCTATAGATGAACTACCAGGGTAATGTCTCCCTGAAGACCAGCCTTACACTGCACATCTATCGTTGCTTCTATAGATGAACTACCAGGGTAATGTCTCCCTGAAGACCAGCCTTACACTCCACATCTATCGTTGCTTCTATAGATGAACTACCAGGGAGTAGAGTCAATCTGATCCACCCCACTCCCCAGTATTAGGCATGTAGTGTCTGTCGTCTTTAAAGTGACTACCAGGGTAATGTGTGTCTCTCTCCCCGAAGGACCTAACTGACTCTGACCCAGAGCCGTCCAGTGTTGAGCGACTAGGGGGCCTGGGAACTACTGGACCTGTCTCAGGATTCAAATGGGAGAGCAGTGTAGGTGGAACCCGTCTCACAGCCCGCCTGCCTTAACTTCCCCCTTCTCTTCCTCTCCCTTTGCCTTCGCACGCTACAGAAAGCAGGGGTTACTGACTGACCACTGGACCTGGGGAGGTAGAGGGTGCAGGGTTTTGTCCCAGCCCAGCACTAAGGTCTGATTTAGCTTGGTTATCTGAGATCTGTATGTGCTTTATCCTAATCCTTCCTGAAGAGGAAATATTTTTAGTCCAGGACTAGACTTAGTCTGTGTTGGGGGAACCCCCCCCCCCCAGTAAAGTGGTTTGACTTGATGTTTACCAGGATTTGCTTAAAAGCACATACAAATGGGAACTTTAGAATCCAGTTTTAGTGCTGAGCTGGAACAAAAGCCTGCACCCTCTGGTTACTCATCCAGGACCAGGGGTTGGTGACCACTGGGGTAGAGAGATGCTGAGTGGGAGTCCCTCTCCAACGTGACTAGTCAGAAGGAAACAATGTGATGAGGCGTCATGAGCTTTGTAATCCCAGTCATTCTAACGTGGCAGAAGAAAATATAGAGTTTCATATTGGAGCTAAATACTTGATTTTTCTGATTTTGAAGTAAACATTTCTGCTTCAAAAAACATCAAGCATTTTAAAGAAAAAGGGAACAAGTTATTTTTTTTGTGGCTTCTGCTTTACAGAAACATTTTCTCCATCCAGAAACAAAAATACTGCATAGGATTAGAATAGATTTTTACACCATATTAGAGATGGGAGTCTGTGACAAAGTTAACAGCAATATCAGCTGGACTTCAGCAACGACTGAGTATGAATTGTGACGCTAAACTTCTTCTCTGATATTCTCGTCTGTAAGACCTGCGGTTCATCCTGCTGGTCGTGGCAACGTCACATCGCTGAGGCTCAGTTTAGTCTGGTCCCTGTCATGTTGAAACACGTTACCAGGCATCCAACAATATCTGATCCTCTGTGCAGCGTAGACCTGTGTAGAATGTATTTCTGGAGCAATACCTCTATGGATGTCCCAAATGCCAGTCTAATTCCTGTATAGTGTATTACTATTGACCAGGGCCCATAGGACTCATGTTAAAAGAAGTGCACTATATAGCCTAGGGAATATGATGCAACCTCAATCAGGCCAGGGAGTCTCTTGAGAGAATACTACTACTACTAGTTTAGCAAATACTGCTACTACTACTACTGCCGCTACTACTGCCGCCGCTACTACTGCTGCTACTACTACTGCTACTACTACTGCTACTACTACTGCCGCTGCTACTACTGCTACTACTACTACTGCCACTACTGCTGCTGCTACTACTGCTGCTGCTACTACTGCTGCTGCTACTACTACTACTACTACTGCCACTACTACTGCTAATACTACTGCTACTACTACTGCCACTACTACTGCTACTACTACTACTGCTGCTGCTACTACTACTACTACTATAGCTACTGCTGCTACTACTACTACTATAGCTACTGCTGCTACTACTACTACTATAGCTACTGCTGCTACTACTACTACTACTATAGCTACTGCTGCTACTACTACTACTACTACTATAGCTACTGCTGCTGCTACTACTACTACTAGCTACTACTACTACTACTACTACTAGCTACTGCTGCTACTACTACTACTATAGCTACTGCTGCTACTACTACTACTACTGCTGCTGCTACTACTACTACTATAGCTGCTGCTGCTACTACTACTACTACTACTACTGCTGCTGCTACTACTACTACTACTACTGCTGCTACTACTACTACTACTGCTGCTACTACTACTACTACTACTGCTGCTGCTGCTACTACTACTACTACTATAGCTACTGCTGCTACTACTACTACTACTACTACTACTACTGCTACTGCTACTACTACTACTACTAGCTGCTACTACTACTACTACTATAGCTACTGCTACTACTACTACTACTATAGCTACTGCTACTACTACTACTACTACTATAGCTACTGCTGCTGCTACTACTACTACTACTATAGCTACTGCTGCTACTACTACTACTGCTATAGCTGCTACTGCTGCTGCTACTACTACTACTATAGCTGCTACTACTACAGCTGCTGCTGCTACTACTACAACTACTATAGCTACTGCTGCTACTACTACTACTACTACTATAGCTACTGCTGCTACTACTACTACTATAGCTACTGCTGCTACTACTATTACTACCGTTGATACTACTACTGTTACTGTTGATACTACTACTACTACTGCTACTACTACTACTACTGTTACTGTTGATACTACTGCTACTACTACTGCTGCTGTTACTGTTGATACTACTGCTACTACTGTTACTGTTGATACTACTACTACTACTACTGCTGCTACTACTACTGCTGCTGCTACTATAGCTACTACTGCTACTACTACTATAGCTACTACTACTATTACTACTACTACTACTACTATTATAGCTACTACTACTGCCACTGCTACTACTACTACCACCGCTACTACTACTATAGCTACTGCTACTACTACTATAGCTACATAGCTACTGCTACTACTACTACTAGAACTACTGCTACTACTATAGCTACTACTGCTACCACTGCTACTACTACTAATATAGCTACTACTACTGCTGCTACTACTACTACTACTATAGCTACTACTACTAATAATATAGCTACTGCTACTACTACTACTATAGCTACTACTAATAATAATAATATAGCTACTGCTACTACTACTACTATAGCTACTACTACTACTGTTACTGTTGATACTACTACTACTACCGCTGCTACTACTACTGCTGCTGCTACTACTACTACTACTACTACTATAGCTACTACTGCTACTACTACTATAGCTACTACTACTATTACTACTACTATAGCTACTACTACTACTACTACTGCCACTGCTGCTACTACTACTACTAGAACACTGCTACTACTATAGCTACTGCTACCACTGCTACTACTACTAGCCTACCAGGTTGCAGCTGAGCCTTCTGTGAGCTCGTGAGGTCTACTGAGCCTTCTGTGAGCTAGGCCTACCAGGTCTGAGTGAGCTCGTGACCTACTGCTAGCTCGTGAGGCTACTAGCTAGCTGAGAGCTCGTGTGGCCTACTACCTACCAGGTCGCAGCTGAGAGCTCGTGTGGCCTACTGCTACCACTGCTACTACTAGCTGAGCTACTACCTACTAAGAGCTCGCCTACCAGGTCGCAGCTGAGCTCGTGTGGCTGTGAGCTGAGAGCTCGTGAGGCCTACCAGGTCGCAGCTGAGCCTGTGGCCTGTGAGCTCGTGAGGCCTACCAGGTCGCAGCTGAGCCTTCTGTGAGCTCGTGAGGCCTACCAGGTCGCAGCTGAGCCTTCTGTGAGCTCGTGAGGCCTACCAGGTCGCAGCTGAGAGCTTTTGTGGCCTACCAGTTCACAGCTGAGCCGTTGATGCTCCTAGACATTTCCACTTCACAATAACAGCATTTACAGTTGTCCAGGGCAACTCTAGCAGGTCAGAAATATGACAAACTGGCTTGTTGGAAAGGTGGCACCCTATGACGGTGCCACGTTGAAAGTGACTGAGCTCTTCAGTAAGGCCATTCTACTGCCAATGTTATCCTATGGAGATTGCATGGCTGTGTGTTCGATTTTTATACACCTGCCAGCAACGGGTGTGGCTGAAATAGCCGACTCCACTCATTTGAAGGGGTGTCCACATACTTTGTGTGTATTTATCAAGAAGCTGATTACACAGCATGATCATTACACAGGTGCACCTTGTGCTGGGGACAATAGGTCACTCTAAAATGTGCAGTTTTGTCACATAACACAACGCCACAGATGTTTCATGTTTTGAGGGAGCGTGCAATTGGCATGCTGACTGCAGGAATGTCCACCAGAGCTGTTGCCAGATAATTAAATGTTAATTTCTCGACCATAGATAATTTGGCAGTACGTCCAACCCGCCTCACAACTGCAGACCACGTGTATGGCGTCGTGTGGGCGAGTGGTTTGGTGATGTCAGCGTTGTGCACTGTGACCCATGGTGGGATGGGCAGCCATAAGCTATGGACAACGGACGCAATTTTATCGATGGCAATTTGAATGCACGGACATACCGTGACATTGTCCTGCCATTCATCCGCCGCCATCACCTCATGTTTCAGGAAAATGTTGGTCAGACCAGATACTGACTGGTTTTCTGATCCACGCCCCTGTTTTTTTTAAATTAAGGTATCTGACCAATAGATGTATATCTGTATTCCCAGTCATGTGGAATCCATAGATTAGGGCCTAATTAATACATTTATTTAAATTGACTGATTTCCTTATGAACTATAACTCAGTAAAATCTTTGAAATTGTTGCATGTTAGAGAATACGTGTAGTGGTGGGAGGTTAGAGAATACTGGGTAGTGGTGGGAGGTTGGGGAATACTGGGTAGTGGTGGGAGGTTGGGGAATACCGGGTAGTGGTGGGAGGTTGGGGAATACTGGGTAGTGGTGGGAGGTTGGGGAATACTGGGTAGTGGTGGGAGGTTGGGGAATACCGGGTAGTGGTGGGAGGTTGGGGAATACTGGGTGCGGGTAGTGGTGGGAGGTTGGGGAATACTGGGTACGGGTAGTGGTGGGAGGTTGGGGAATACCGGGTAGTGGTGGGAGGTTGGGGAATACCGGGTAGTGGTGGGAGGTTGGGGAATACTGGGTAGTGGTGGGAGGTTAGAGGATACCGGGTAGTGGTGGGAGGTTAGAGGATACCGGGTAGTGGTGGGAGGTTAGAGGATACCGGGTAGTGGTGGGAGGTTAGAGGATACCGGGTAGTGGTAGTGGTGGGAGGTTAGAGAATACCGGGTAGTGGTGGGAGGTTAGAGAATACCGGGTAGTGGTGGGAGGTTAGAGAATACCGGGTAGTGGTGGGAGGTTAGAGAATACTGGGTAGTGGTGGTGGGAGGTTAGAGAATACCGGGTAGTGGTGGGAGGTTGGAGAATACCGGGTAGTGGTGGGAGGTTAGAGAATACCGGGTAGTGGTGGGAGGTTAGAGAATACCTGGTAGTGGTGGGAGGTTAGAGGATACCTGGTAGTGGTGGGAGGTTAGAGGATACCTGGGTAGTGGTGGGAGGTTAGAGGATACCGGGTAGTGGTGGTGGTGGGAGGTTAGTGGTGGGAGGTGGAGGATACTGGGTAGTGGTGGGAGGTTGGAGGATACCGGGTAGTGGTGGGAGGTTGGAGGATACCGGGTAGTGGTGGGAGGTTGGAGGATACCGGGTAGTGGTGGGAGGTTGGAGGATACCGGGTAGTGGTGGGAGGTTGGAGGATACCGGGTAGTGGTGGGAGGTTGGAGGATACCTGGTAGTGGTGGGAGGTTGGAGGATACCGGGTAGTGGTGGGAGGTTAGAGCTGTCTTTTCCAGCCCTGGTCCTCCAGTACCCCCAACCCTGGTCCTCCAGTACCCCCAACCCTGGTCCTCCAGTACCCCACCAGTACAGTTTAGTTGTATCCCTGGACAAAGACACCTCATTCAACTCATTGAGGACTTGATGATTAGTTGACCAGTTGAATCAGGTGTGCATGTCCAGGGTTACAATAACAATGTGTTCTGTTGGTGGTACTAGGGGACCAGGGTTGGGGGTACTGGAGGACCAAGGTTGGGGTTACTGGGGGACCAGGGTTGGGGTTACTGGGGACCAGGGTTGGGGTTACTGGGGGACCAGGGTTGGGGTTACTGGGGGACCAGGGTTGGGGTTACTGGGGGACCAGGGTTGGGGTTACTGGGGGACCAGGGTTGGGGTTACTGGGGGACCAGGGTTGGGGTTACTGGGGGACCAGGGTTGGGGTACTACCAGGGTTGGGGGGGGGACCAGGGTTGGGGTTACTGGGGGACCAGGGTTGGGGTTACTGGGGGACCAGGGTTGGGGTTACTGGGGACCAGGGTTGGGGTTACTGGAGGACCAGGGTTGGGGTTACTGGAGGACCAGGGTTGGGGTTACTGGAGGACCAGGGTTGGGGTTACTGGAGGACCAGGGTTGGGAAACACTGGTTTAGACAATACTGCTAGTGGTTTAGACAATACTGCTAGTAGTACTACCAGTTTAGAGAATACCACTAGAGGTTTAGAGAATAGCACTAGTAGTACTATCAGTTTAGAGAATAGCACTTTAGTAGTTTACTAATAGTACTACAGTTTAGAGAATACCACTTTAGCACTAGTTTAGTACTTTAGAGAATACCACTAGAGGTTTAGAGAATAGTACTACCAGTTTAGAGAATACCACTAGTAGTACTACACTTTAGAGAATGCCACTAGTAGTACTACCACTTTAGAGAATACCACTAGTAGTACTACCAGTTTAGAGAATACCACTACTAGTACTACCAGTTTAGAGAATACCACTAATAGTACTACCAGTTTAGAGAATACCACTAATAGTACTACCAGTTTAGAGAATACCACTAGTACTACCACTTTAGAGAATACCACTAGTAGTACTACCAGTTTAGAGAATACCACTAATAGTTTAGAGACTACCAGTTTAGAGAATACTGAACTCTCTTCCATTGTAGCCAGTACAGGATGATTCCCATTTCAACAGTTTAGAAATACTGAACTCTTTCCATTGTAGCCAGTACAGGATGATGATCCCCATTTCCACCACTTTCTGCTCAGCCAGACTGAGAAGGTAAGAGGGAAAGTTTGCTGAACGTTCGTTCAACATTTTTGCTTGGTTTGTGGGGGGGGTGCTGGTTGGTTTTGCAGCTGTTGCACTGTGACTGCACACTGTTGGGGTTCTAAGGGCTCAGGGGGTGAGGTTCCCCCTAGGTACAGATCTAGAATCAGCTTTCCCTCCCCTAATCTGACCCAAGATCAGCGTCTACGGGCAACTTCACCCTACTCTGTTAGGTGGGAGAATAACATAGGAGTGTGTATGAGCTTCATAGGAATAACGTCTGCGTTCCAATTGTGTATCCTTCTCTTGAAGACTCTTACGCTCCCCATCGTGGATTTCAGAATGGTGGAAACTGACTTCGTCCAGCCGGTGCTTGGTCCGGTGCTTAGCCGGCGCTGGTCCGGTGCTTTTTAAACCCACCATGGGGAGTGTGCAAGTGCACTTCAGGAGAAGGGTATAGAATCAGGAAGCAGACAGTTTGGAGACCTTTTTTTGTTGTTGTTGCTTCTTAACTGTTTTCTCAATTGATCATTAATTAACCCTTTCTTCCCCTACCTTTTTCTGTGTGGTGTAGATCAGTTTTATTAGGTAGTTTAATTCAATGTAAATGTTTATCCGTACACTACTGTGGCGATTCCTTTTACATTTCACTGGTACTTCTATGGGGCACCGTTTTGAATGAAATAAATGAATGAGATGGTTTATTTAGTCTGGAAGCAGGTGAAATGTATTGTTTGTAGAGCTCCCTTCCCTCCCTTCTCTCTCTCCTGCTGCTCTTGCATGGATCTCTCTCTGAATCCTTCCTGCATCCCAGATGACACCCTATTCCCTGTATAGTGCACTACTTTTGACCAGAATCCAAAACCCTATTCCCTGTATAGTGCACTACTTTTGACCAGAATCCAAAACCCTGTTCCCTGTATAGTGCACTACTTTTGACCAGAATCCAAAACCCTATTCCCTGTATAGTGCACTACTTTTGACCAGAATCCAAAACCCTATTCCCTGTATAGTGCACTACTTTTGACCAGAATCCAAAACCCTGTTCCCTGTATAGTGCACTACTTTTGACCAGAATCCAAAACCCCATTCCCTGTATAGTGCACTACTTTTGACCAGAATCCAAAACCCCATTCCCTGTATAGTGCACTACTTTTGACCAGAATCCAAAACCCTGTTCCCTGTATAGTGCACTACTTTTGACCAGAATCCAAAACCCTATTCCCTGTATAGTGCACTACTTTTGACCAGAATCCAAAACCCTATTCCCTGTATAGTGCACTACTTTTGACCAGAATCCAAAACCCTGTTCCCTGTATAGTGCACTACTTTTGACCAGAATCCAAAACCCTGTTCCCTGTATAGTGCACTACTTTTGACCAGAATCCAAAACCCTATTCCCTGTATAGTGCACTACTTTTGACCAGAATCCAAAACCCTATTCCCTGTATAGTGCACTACTTTTGACCAGAATCCAAAACCCTATTCCCTGTATAGTGCACTACTTTTGACCAGAATCCAAAACCCTATGCCCTATATAGTGCACTACTTTTGACCAGAATCCAAAACCCCATTCCCTGTATAGTGCACTACTTTTGACCAGAATCCAAAACCCCATTCCCTGTATAGTGCACTACTTTTGACCAGAATCCAAAACCCTATTCCCTGTATAGTTCACTACTTTTGACCAGAATCCAAAACCCTATTCCCTGTATAGTGCACTACTTTTGACCAGAATCCAAAACCCTATTCCCTGTATAGTGCACTACTTTTGACCAGAATCCAAAACCCTATTCCCTGTATAGTGCACTACTTTTGACCAGAATCCAAAACCCTATTCCCTGTATAGTGCACTACTTTTGACCAGAATCCAAAACCCTATTCCCTGTATAGTGCACTACTTTTGACCAGAATCCAAAACCCTATTCCCTGTATAGTGCACTACTTTTGACCAGAATCCAAAACCCTATTCCCTGTATAGTGCATTACTTTTGACCAGAATCCAAAACCCTATTCCCTGTATAGTGCATTACTTTTGACCAGAATCCAAAACCCTATTCCCTGTATAGTGCACTACTTTTGACCAGAATCCAAAACCCTATTCCCTGTATAGTGTACTACTTTTGACCAGAATCCAAAACCCTATTCCCTGTATAGTGCACTACTTTTGACCAGAATCCAAAACCCTATTCCCTGTATAGTGCACTACTTTTGACCAGAATCCAAAACCCTATTCCCTGTATAGTGCACTACTTTTGACCAGAATCCAAAACCCTATTCCCTGTATAGTGCACTACTTTTGACCAGAATCCAAAACCCTATTCCCTGTATAGTGCACTACTTTTGACCAGAATCCAAAACCCTATTCCCTGTATAGTGCACTACTTTTGACCAGAATCCAAAACCCTATTCCCTGTATAGTGCACTACTTTTGACCAGAATCCAAAACCCTATTCCCTGTATAGTGCACTACTTTTGACCAGAGTCCAAAACCCTATGCCCTATATAGTGCACTACTTTTGACCAGAGTCCAAAACCCTATTCCCTATATAGTTCACTACTTCCTCAGGCAACACTATGCACTCTGAATCTCCCCCTCCTCGGGCAACACTATGCACTCTGAATCCCCCCCTCGTCAGGCAACACTATGCACTCTGAATCCCCCTCGTCAGGCAACACTATGCACTCTGAATCCCCCTCCTCGGGCAACACTATGCACTCTGAATCTCCCCCCCTCGGGCAACACTATGCACTCTGAATCCCCCCCCTCGTCGGGCAACACTATGCACTCTGAATCTCCCCCTCCTCGGGCAACACTATGCACTCTGAATCTCCCCTCCTCGGGCAACACTATGCACTCTGAATCTCCCCCTCCTCGGGCAACACTATGCACTCTGAATCTCCCCCTCCTCGGGCAACACTACGCACTCTGAGTTCCATAATTCCTTGCCTTATTTTGGACACATGTCAGTGGCCACAGCCCTGAAAGTGTAACTGTTAAACTGTAGCACCGTGTGGTCAGTCTGATAACTCCAGTAGTTACAGTTGTAAGTTACAGTCACACACCAGAAACTACTAGTACAGCACAAACCTCTGACGTCTAGCCACACACCAGAAACTACTAGAACAGCACAAACCTCCAACGTCTAGTCACACACCAGAAACTACTAGTACAGCACAGACCGCCAACGTCTAGTCAGGGGCGTCAAACATACGGAACAAACTGAATATACTTTCCAATGACTGAAACCAAATAGAAACGTGATAATGGACCTACATTCATACAGTTTATTGACTGTGTCCTTGTTGCTAATAAAAACTAGACTGTCAGGAAGCATCAAATTCCCCCCAAAATGATGGATAGAGGACTGTTTTGACAGGGGATCATTTATACATTTTCATTGCGGCCCCCCGGAACTGGTGGGAGATTGAATGCGGCCCCTGGGAAAAGGTGGTTTGACACCTCCGCTCTAGCCACACACACACACACACACACACACACACACAGACTATGTGTATTGTCTGAGGGAGACTCAGAGTGAACTTACACAAACTCAAGAAGACGCTCCATAACACAGCTTCGGTGGAAAGTTAGCAACTGTGTATAAAACAATTAAAAAATATATATTTTAAAAAATAAATCCCCCTCTCGTTTTCTACTTCCTCGATGAATTGGATGAATCAACTCAAACTGAATTTGTGAAATCACACCGTCCTCGTCTGTGTTACCAAAGCAGACCTAGCAGCCTGCTACAAACCCTAGCTAGCATTAGCTTAGCCGTTCAACGACACCACCAGAACTAGGAATAAAAAAGTGTCTCTGTTCAGTCAGTGAGTGAATGGCTACGTTTGGCCAAAGCCCCGCCTGGGCCCTGGTCACCAGTAGTGCACTATAAAGGGAACACAGTGCTGTTTTGGGATGCTTCCAGTGTGGTGGTTTTAGGGGGATGTTAGCATTAGCACCACTGTTTGTGTGTAAACTAATGTCTGCCCTTTAAACCTTTTCTCCCCCCTCCTCAGCCTGCCTCGTCTATGGAGCCGATCAGTAAACGCCTGAAGATCGTTGAGGAGGTGAGCAAGCAGGCTGTCTCAAACGGCTCCTGTAATTAGGGCCCTGGGTTCTTCTCCACCCCTGAATTGAGGCACTGCTTTAACCCTCTGGTCATTCTGGTCAAAAGTAGTTCACTATATAGGGAATAGGGTGCCATTTGTGACCGTCTTAATGCTTGACCTCTTCACTCACTCACCCTCAGTACCATTCTCTGTTTGCTGTCTGATTCTACTTTGGCTCGCCTTAGGAGGTACAGCTGGAGGTGTATGTTATGTAGGGGGGTACAGCTGGAGGTGTATGTTATGTAGAGGGGTACAGCTAGAGGTGTATGTTATGTAGGGGGTACAGCTGGAGGTGTATGTTATGTAGGGGGTACAGCTGGAGGTGTATGTTATGTAGGGGGTACAGCTGGAGGTGTATGTTATGTAGGGGGTACAGCTGGAGGTGTATGTTATGTAGGGGGTACAGCTGGAGGTGTATGTTATGTAGGGGGTACAGCTGGAGGTGTATGTTATGTAGGGGGTACAGCTGGAGGTGTATGTTATGTAGGGGGTACAGCTGGAGGTGTATGTTATGTAGGGGGTACAGCTGGAGGTGTATGTTATGTAGGGGGGTACAGCTGGAGGTGTATGTTATGTAGGGGGTACAGCTGGAGGTGTATGTTATGTAGGGGGTACAGCTGGAGGTGTATGTTATGTAGGGGGTACAGCTGGAGGTGTATGTTATGTAGGGGGTACAGCTGGAGGTGTATGTTATGTAGGGGGTACAGCTGGAGGTGTATGTTATGTAGGGGGTACAGCTGGAGGTGTATGTTATGTAGGGGGTACAGCTGGAGGTGTATGTTATGTAGGGGGTACAGCTGGAGGTGTATGTTATGTAGGGGGGTACAGCTGGAGGTGTATGTTATGTAGGGGGTACAGCTGGAGGTGTATGTTATGTAGGGGGTACAGCTGGAGGTGTATGTTATGTAGGGGGTACAGCTGGAGGTGTATGTTATGTAGGGGGTACAGCTGGAGGTGTATGTTATGTAGGGGGTACAGCTGGAGGTGTATGTTATGTAGGGGGTACAGCTGGAGGTGTATGTTATGTAGGGGGTACAGCTGGAGGTGTATGTTATGTAGGGGGTACAGCTGGCCACTGCCAGTGTTTGTTTTCCATGTGGGTTTCAGACGTGTGTCTATTTATCATATGAATGTCTGTCCTTGGTTTCAGTCTTCACTCTGAGGACTATTTATACCACAGAGCCCCGCGGTGCTTCCTACATGGCACATACTGAATGGCTTTTATTTCATACAGACAGCAAGTACTACATCAGATATTAAGACCCAGTAGATACAGCGTGTTTGTTCTCCTCTGTGGTCGGGAACTCTCGATGCGCCTGTTAAAATGACGGTGGTGTTTTTGTTCTTGTTCGGTCTGTACAGGACACGAGGTCAACGTCTATCCAAGCTGCAGACAGCACTGCCATCAATGGCAGTATTACTCCCACAGACAAACGGTAGGAGATACTGTAGTAATATATGTTTAGCAGTATTACTCCCACAGACAAACGGTAGGAGATACTGTAGTAATATATGTTTAGCAGTATTACTCCCACAGACAAACGGTAGGAGATACTGTAGTAATATATGTTTAGCAGTATTACTCCCACAGACAAACGGTAGGAGATACTGTAGTAATATATGTTTAGCAGTATTACTCCCACAGACAAACGGTAGGAGATACTGTAGTAATATATGTTTAGCAGTATTACTCCCACAGACAAACGGTAGGAGATACTGTAGTAATATATGTTTAGCAGTATTACTCCCACAGACAAACGGTAGGAGATACTGTAGTAATATATGTTTAGCAGTATTACTCCCACAGACAAACGGTAGGAGATACTGTAGTAATATATGTTTAGCAGTATTACTCCCACAGACAAACGGTAGGAGATACTGTAGTAATATATGTTTAGCAGTATTACTCCCACAGACAAACGGTAGGAGATACTGTAGTAATATATGTTTAGCAGTATTACTCCCACAGACAAACGGTAGGAGATACTGTAGTAATATATATATGTAACAGTATTACTCCCACAGACAAACGGTAGGAGATACTGTAGTAATATATATATATATATATATATATATATATATATATGTATATAACAGTATTACTCCCACAGACAAACGGTAGGAGATACTTTTGTAATATCTATATGTAACAGTATTACTCCCACAGACAAACGGTAGGAGATACTGTAGTAATATATATATAACTGTATTATCTCCATGTCTCTCCTATATTCCATCAGTAGTACAGGCTGTTCACTCTGCGTGTATTAATGGAATAAAATAAACTCTCCTGCAAGTGATGTTTTTCTCACAATGGTCTTCCAAGCCGTTGTGGAGTTGACGAAACGTCCCCTCGTCAACTCTGCTGCAGTGTAACTTGATGATGGAGTGACGCGTTGGTCACCTGCTGCACCCATATAGTGGACCAGGATCTGTATTTACACACTGTGCTGATACTTTTACATTACCTGATCCT